>NC_134487.1:227419167-227596667 GCF_040206685.1 Ascaphus truei
CTTTAACAAATGAAATAAAAAGTGAAATGCATTTAAGTATTAAAAAAGATAATATATTTATAGATATAACACAAGAGTTTAATAGAATATCATTGGCAGATGACTTATAAATTAAAGTATTATATAAAACAGATGCTAATGAAAGGTAACAATAACCAAAATATAAAGGAAAAGGTGAATTTCCACTAGATGTATGAGGAGACAATGTTGGTGCTAAAGAGACTCAGAGGGATCAAGGTGCAAAAATTGCAAAAAATGATGACACGATAACAAACAAAGACGAAGTAGAGGAAAAAGAGAGAAAGGGGGAGAAAATAATGGGGAGGAGGTGCGGGGGACTGGAGTGGAAGGAAGGGGAGGGGGGTGGGGGTAAATGACAAAGGGAAAGGAGGGGAGTGTGGGAGGCAAATAAAAAGGAGGGGATGTGTGCGTGTGGAGAAGACAAGGAGTAGAAGGGGGGGTGGAGGGGAGGGGGGAAGGTAGGGTAGGGAGGGAAGGACCGTGGAGGGGAGAGGGACAAGGAGAGAGGAATGGGGAGGGTTAGTAAAAAATATATATGATGAGAAAAAAAAAAAAAAAAAAAGGATAAAAAATATCAAAATAAAATGAATTGGAAAGAAAAATAATGATGTAAATAAAAATAAATGATGAACGAAGAAGGATACTGGACCAATGGTGGTCGCGCAAGCAAAGTCAATGGTACCCATATATATTAAGATACATATGTAAATAATCATGTTTAAGCCATTGTAAAAAGTCAGATGTATATACATGTATATACTGAGCCAATGTGGTGATGTTGGTGCCCACACAGAGGGAACTAAATAAACCGCTCAACCCAGACCTCCCTGGGAAACCACACCCCACAATAGACATGAATATGCAATTACACCACTGTACTGATGTCTATTGTGTCATTGAGACCCCCTGGAGCCAATGTACCAAGTACATATATCCAATAGGTCTCCCTGACACACAATTTTTTGAACCTATCACCCTCCGAATGGGAAGGTGAGATGGCCTCGATACCAAAGATGGACAGAGAGCAGGGATCCTTATTATGCACACTATCAAAGTGTCGTGAAAGGCAGTGTGACTGAAGACCATGTTTGACATTTCTGCGGTGCTCAAGAAATCTAGTGCTAATCGTCCTTGACGTGCGGCCCACATACTGTAGGCCGCAACGGCAGGAGATGAGATATACAATATAGGTACTAAGACAGTTAATATGATGTTTGATTTCATGTACTGAACCGTTAGAAAAAGATTTAAAGGTATTGATTTTACTTATATGCCCACAAGTAATACATCTAGTTTTACCACAGGAAAAATTACCCTTTTTTAGAATCTTAGTAGATGTGATAGATGGTAAATTGGTGATGGGCTTGAGTCCACTTGGGGCAATCATGGTCTTCAGGCACCTTGCCTTTTTAAAGACAATAGGAGCTCATATAGGCACCCTTGGCCCTAGAATGGGATCATTCTGAATAATGCTCCAATGTCTATTGATAATATGTTTGACCTGGTAGGCCAGTTTATTGTACTTAGTAATAAACTTGGGAAATGAAAATAAAGGATTCCCGCTATCTCCGTCCACCGCTGGAGCAAGGCCAGCATGGTCAGATCTGGTCCTGGACCTCTTGAGTAAAGCACTCCTGTCAGTACCTTTAGCGTCATCAAACGCCTTCTGCACCACCGTTCCATCATAACCCTTTTGGAGAAACTTATTCATTAAAGTCTCTCCTTGGTCACAGAAATCTGAGTCTAAGGAACAATTCCTACGGATTCTGAAGAATTGGCTTCTAGGGATGTTATTTAGCCACTTTTTATAGTGATTGCTACCGTATTGCAGGTACCCATTAGTGGAGACAGGTTTAAAGTGTGTATATATATATATATAAAGTATGTATATATACTTTAGTATACTATAGTATACATACTATATATATATAAAGTATGTATATATATATCTATCACACATAGACACAGACACACACACACACATATATATACACATATACACACACACACAGACACAGTATCCCCAGCACCACCACATCAGCACACCGGCATTCTCTGCCCCCACCATTCCCAGCCCCCATCAGCACCCACACATCAGCACCTTCGCACCTCCCCCATCACCACACCCACATCAGCATCCCCACATCAACACCAAACCCTCAAAAATTAGCACCCCGATACAATCACCATCAGTACAGCCACAGCAGCAGTACCACCGCACACCGCCATGGGCCGCGTGGACCACTCCCCACCCAACCACCCAAATGCCACCCCCACACCACAAATATCCCGGGCAACGCCGGGCTCTCAGCTAGTATATGTATATTTAAGGTTTGCGCTTACTTTCCTTGCACAGTTATTAGCATCGACAGGTTTAAAAAAGGTTTGGGTTTTCAAAATAATGCCCTCAATATAGATATTAAGATCTAAAAAATTGATATTGTTTTTACTAACTTCCGACGTAAATGATAAATTGATAGAGTTATTATTAATATGTTGGATAAACCTTTCTAAATCCATTTCACTCCCCTTCCATATAAAAATGACATCATCTATGTAGCGACGCCAGAGGACCAGGCTCGCCCCATATGGATTGTTGGACCACACTGCCATTTCCTCCCAGTCCGCCATAAAAATGTTCACATAGCTGGGGGCGAACCTGTTACCCATTGCAGTCCCACATTTTTGTAAAAATAATTTCCCATTGAACCAGAAAACGTTATTTTTCAGAACAAACTCAATACATTCCAATATAAAATCTCTTTGTTCTGCCTGAATGCTCAAATCTTTCTCTATTGTCCTTTTATTTGCACTCAAACCATCAATGTGATTTATGCATGTATATAAAGATTTGACATCGCATGTAACCAAAGTGTAGCCATCCTGCCATACGATGTCAGATAGCAAATTTAAAATTTGTTTAGTATCTTTCAAATATGATCTGCTGCACATAACATACTTCTGTAAATAAAAGTCTACAGTGGCGGCCGCCTTTATCCTAATGCGGCCATATCGGCGCAACTCTGATAACCGCGGGCAGATGCAGTATTTATTTATTTTTTCCGAAATACGTTTCGTTATTTTAGCGCTCATAATATTGAATGCATGAGCGTGAATACGGTATGAATGCGGCATGAACGCGGTGAAGTGCGGTGAAGTGCGTGGCATTCGGAAAAAATTCGGAGATGTTGGAGAATAAAAGGGGCCACGGCTGTATGTACTCTGATAGATTTTGGGCGAGTGAACCGATTCCAGAAATGATTGGTCTCCCGGTGGGTTTTTTCATTTGAGTCTTTTATTGTATCTGTTTTTCATCCCAATTCTTTTATTGTTAGGGACTAACTGTAACAGATTGGGGGACTCACGCTCCCCAGCGGGTCCCCGTCACCTCTGTTCCCAGAACTTCTAGCTCTCCCTCTTCCCTGCGGCCTCACTCTCTCCCTTCCCTTCCTCGCGGTTGTTCCTCTGCAGCGCAGTTGGCATACCCTGATGTGCTTTCGGTTCACGTGCGTGGCCCCCGCAATGTGCGCGCGTGTTCCTGGTCACTCGCTCCCCTCTGTGGCACCCGCATCCCTCAGCGTGCCTCTATTCCCCCAGCCTCTACATTACCTTGCTCCTCCGCCTGTCCTTCCCTCTCACCTTCGTTGCCGAGCGCCCCCGCGGGGGTGCATCCCTCGTGCTCCGTGACACGCGCGGTGCATGCGCATAGTGCTCTTACAGAGGGTGCGCGCACCCGCTCCAGTTATCTGCCACCCCTTAACTCTAGCTCTGCCCCCCGTGGTTTACAAGCCATCTCTCTTGATTATTTCCCTGTCTTCTCCCCTGCTCTCTCAGACATATCCCTGAAAACTCCCACTCAAGCCTCTGCTCCTCCAATCTTCCCTATTGGTTCTCCTTCCTTTATAACCCCACTCTGTCCTCTTACTCATTGCTCTGCATAGCTTTCCTGTAGCTCCTGTGTGTGCAGTGTCTATGCCTAGCTCACTTGTTTGTTTCAGCGCTGGTTCCTGTACCTGCCCCTGTTTGGATTCCCTTGGCATGAACGTGTGTACTGCTTTGGATTTGACTACTCTGCTTTCTCCTGCCCTTGAACCTTGGCTTACGGACTTCACTACGCTACTTTCTCCAACCCTTGAACACTGACTTACGGACATCACTACACTGCTCTCTCCAATCCTTGAACTCTGGCACACGGACATTACTCTCTGATCTCTGGCACCCCGGACTCTGCAAGTATACGTTAACCCTTCCTTACCAGGCCCGGCAAGGCATTACCACACTCTAGGCACGCCCTCAGTGCTGTGGGTGCGTGTTATACCCTTACCCACCTCAGTACTGGGGACTGGCCAGGTCTGCAGGCATACAAGCGTTACATTATGCAGAGCCCAACAAATGCAGACCCCCCTGAGGTGGGCCAAGGTGTTTCCATGGAACATTTGCAATTTGTAAGTAACCAACTTACCATTGTGTCACAACAACTTGCCAATTTGTCTCTCTGGGAAACCCCAGTTGTCCCATCACCCTCTGTTCCTGTGGCTTTAAGTAATCCAGGACCACGTATACCACCTCCCAACCGGTACGAAGGGGACCCCCTCGCTTGCCGAGGATTCTTGAATCAATGCGAAGTTCAATTCGAGATGTTCCCCTCCCTCTTTCCTACTGGGCGTACCAAGGTGGCCTACATTTACGCCTTACTCACTGGTGACGCACTCGCTTGGGCTTCTCCCCTCTGGGAACACAAACCTGAGTTAACCCAAGACTACCCCAAGTTCAGTCATGAGTTTCAACAGGTGTTTGATACACCAGCACGTAGGGAAACTGCTGCTTTTTCTTTGTTCCATATCACACAGGCTCGGAGGTCAGCTGCAAGATCTGCGGTGGAGACCCAATGGAACAACAAGGCTCTTGCCGCAGCATACTGGCACGATTTGTCCGACACTCTAAAGGATGACCTCGCAGCTCATGCTTGGCCTTCTTTCCCATTGCTCTCAGCATCCGAATGGATCAACGCACCCAAGAACGACGACACGAGCGTCACTGTTCTCGTTCTCTCCCGCCTCTGTCTGTTTCTCATAGCTCTCCTCCTTCGGCCTTCCCTAAGTTGGATGCTCCTGAACCGATGCAAATCGGTAGCCAACAACCTCGGGCTGCTGAGAAAGCACGACGTCGTGAGGAGGGTCTCTGCTATTCTGCTGTTCCCCAGAGCACCGGCTCCGAAACTGTCGCCTGAAGACGGGAAACGAGAACGCCCAGTAAATGTAGAGGGGCTTCTACTGGGTACTATCTCTCCCTGTTCCTTTTTTCCCTAAGGAATTACCTAAGAAGCTAATGCTCTCTGTAATGCTGGCGGTTCCTGATATTCAAATAGAAGTGAAAGCGTTTATCGACTCCGGGTCTGGTGGTAACTTTCTTGATCACACCTTCACCTGCAAGAACCGAATTCCACTGGTCAAGAGGAGATCGCCCATTGGCCTGGAGGCTATCGACGGACGCCTGCTCCAACCAGCCTTCATTATTTGGGAGTCTATTCCACTTATCCTGACCACCGCGGATGGTCATAATGAGGTAATGGTCTTCGATTTTTTTCACTCCCCTACTGTCCAGGTTATTCTAGGATTGCCATGGCTGCAACTTCACAATCCATGTATAGATTGGACCAATGTGTTACCCATCCAATGGACTACCACCTCAGAGAAGACAGTTACTCCTCCTCCTGCTGCCGTGCTCGCTGGCCTGGACACCACTTCCTCTAACTTTTCTGCTCTGCCGACGGTGTATCATGAGTATTTAGATGTCTTCAACAAAGTACAAGCTGAGGTATTACCTCCCCATCGCCCCTACGATTGTCCTTTTGACTTAATTCCAGGAACTATTCTCCCTAAGTCCAAGTTGTATCCCTTATCTGTGCCAGAGACAGAAGCTATGACGTCTTATATTCAAGAGAATCTGGCGAAAGGGTTCATCCGCAACTCTACCTCCCCCGCCGGGGCAGGCTTCTTCTTCGTGAAGAAGTATCGAGGTTTTTGCAAGTTTGTATCAGACTGATCTTGATCATGATTATTTCTATGTGCCACTATTGTTACATTTGGGTACTATGATAATGTTGAACAGTTATTTGCAACACATCTGTCCAGGTGTTTAATGATTATAGATATGCACACCTTCATGTAACCTGGTGACTGTTCCACTCACAGGCTTTACTGTGGCATTACTGTATGCAATAACAGCTGTGGTTTAAGTGGGTCAGCAGCACAGAATCAATCCAACATCTCTCACCATTCATTGCTTTGTGTATTACACTTTAGTACAGGGCACTGTGGACTCTATTCATTATCATTGGTTTCTTTGTATTCCCAGTAGTTTAGAGTAAAATTATACAGTGACGTTAGAACTGTGCTATGACAGTCATGGCTTTTATATATAGTCAGGTTGTCTGATACCAACAGAACAATTATGGTCCAATATAAGCAATCGTTAATATCAATTGTGTATTCACATTTATTTCCAATCTATGGTGAGCAATTAGGTATGCTGTGCTACTGACGAATCATTAATCTTACCCGTTGTAATGCTACGGGAATACAGTAGTTAATCTACATGGGCGGTATATATTATCAGCCACACTCTGCATTATACAATAACAGCTGTGGTTTAAGTGGGTCAGCAGCACAGAATCAATCCAACATACCTCTCACCATTCATTGCTTTGTGTATTACACTTTAGTACAGGGCACTGTGGACTCTATTCATTATCATTGGTTTCTTTGTATTCCCAGTAGTTTAGAGTAAAATTATACAGTGACGTTAGAACTGTGCTATGACAGTCATGGCTTTTATATATAGTCAGGTTGTCTGATACCAACAGAACAATTATGGTCCAATATAAGCAATCGTTAATATCAATTGTGTATTAACATTTATTTCCAATCTATGGTGAGCAATTAGGTACTTGTATGCTGTGCTACTGACGAATCATTAATCTTACCCGCTGTAATGCTACGGGAATAGTTAATCTACATGGGCGGTATATATTATCAGCCACACTCTGCATTGCCTTGTAGCAAGACACCATACTCACTGCCGTGTGATTGTTATATATAAATTATATCACATGACAATCACAATTTAGAAGGGTATGACGACTCAGCACAGAGTTTACAAAACCACCCTCTTGATGCATTGAGTTTTTAATAAACGCAATACCCACATTTAATTTGATGATAAGTTTATTTGCACATGTAATACTATATTAATTATGGCTTCAATAAATGCTACGTTTTAACAGCCTAGGTGTGCACCATTAATGTGCTTCTTGCTAGAGATCGGTTTCTAATACAACCCTTTCTCTATTTTTTGAAAATACATTTCAATTTAGCACATAGACACTGGGTGCTACCGATCTTGACATTTTAGGCAAAAATCACATTTACATACACCTACTTTATATTCATCAGCGAGCGGTATATTTCTCTTATGGTATTGCAAATAATCTATTATCCGTATGTGTTTGGTGTGGGATGGGGCGGATTGATTGAAATGTAGGCCATGTTTCATTTGTTGACATACAGGGTGGGTACCTTAGGTCTGCGGGACCTTAGGAGGTCACCTGAGGACCCCTGGACGCCAATGGGTACCACCTGCGGACCCACATGGGACACCTGTGGGGAAGAACCGGGGGTACCAAAGCTGTGGAGGCCCTGCGGACCCTCAGGGACCACCAGAGGGTCCTCAGACACCTGTGGAGATGACCTGGGGACCCCCAGACCCCATTTTGGCCCACGGTGACCCGCAGGGACCACCCGGAGGCCCACAGCACCTAGCGGGGACCCCCTGGAGACCCCCAGACACCTGTGGGCACCCCCCTCTGGAACACTGTGGGGCCTGCGGACACCCATCAGGCCCCCCCGGGAAATACCGTAGGCCTGGGGTATTAAGCCTATATGTTAAAAAATAAATAATGGTTTTACATTATGGGGGGCACGGGGGTGTGGGTGGTGTATTGATGTTTATTAAATATTGCTATGTTTATTATGGCCTAGGAGGTGGGTTTTGGGGCTATTGAGTGTGTGTATTGTTTTTATTGTGGGTAGCGGGGGTGGGTGAAGGGGGTATTAGCCCCAAGATGGGTGTTTAGGCCTTACAGGTGGGTAGCGGGAGGGTTAACCCTTTCATTACCCTGGTGGTAATAACCGCTAATGTAATGGAGGGGTTAAGCCCACCCGCAACCCCCCCGCAAGGCCTAAACACCCACTAAGGGCCAAATACCCCCTTCACCCACACCTGCTACCCACAATAAGCCAGGTACGGTTGGTTAACCCCTTCATTAACTTAGCGGTTAAATGCATTTTTCCTGTATCGGATGCATACCGGGGGTCTCTGGTGCGGGTATTAATGGGTATCAGTTCCAGAGACCCCCGGTACCAATCCGAGGCAGGAAAAAGGCCAACTTTTTCTAAATCACCGCTTATCGACGCTTCTCTCCACTAATCTGCCAACTTTTTCTGGCGTTTGGATTTAGTGAGAAAATCGCCATTCTAGGGTGGCGATAGGCGGCGATAACCTACTCGCGGCTACAAGAATCGCGCGTGTTTATGAACATTCCCGAAAAGCGTCGATAAGTGGCTTATCGCTACTCAGTTGGCGATTTGATTTTGTTCAAATGTTTTTTTGGCGATTCAGGCATTTATCGCCCACATATCAACGCTTTCTGAATCGGAGTAGGCATTTTGGCCGATAAGTGGTCGATAAGTGGCTTATGAACTGCATGAGGCCCACTAAATGCAAATTGGAATAGTTGCACATGGTTTTTACCCTGTAGCCTTCTATTTCTCACCCACACAACTACAGAATTTCCAACACATTTGAATAACTTTTCATATAATTTTTTGAGTTTTTATTCATTTATGATTATTGGTGAATATTGTCCATTTCACAAAATATGCAATATTTACTAGCTCTGTGAATATGCACAACAATTTTACTTATCTCTTGTATACAGTACATCTTCCTTCCAATGGGACACAGTCATACAAAATTAGGTTACATACAGTAAGTAAGATTTAGTTCACCTGAAATGTAAAATCAGATTGCATTTTGAAACATGTTGGTAATAACTAACCCCATTTTAAAAACAAAGAAGTATAAATGGTACTCAAACAGAGCAGTAAATCTAAAAATGAAATCAGGGCCACCAACAGAAATCATGGGGCCCAGGACAAATAAAAGGGGCAGCCCCCCCCCAACCCATATCACACCTACCACGTAATTTTTTTTTTATAGCAAGCAGCTTTTATTTAACCCCCAATACATATAAAAAATATCCCCCAGCCCCCCAATACATATAAAAATATACCCCCCAATACATATAAAAATATACCCCCCCCCCCAATACATATAAAAAATACACCCCCAATACAAATAAAAATCAGACTTACCTTGTGGGTGGTCTCAGGTCAGGCTGCGGGGTGGCCGGTGGCTGCGTGGTGGGGGGTGGCTGTGGGAGAGCTGGTGGCTGTGGGGGGGGGAGGAGGGCGGTGGTTGTTTGATGGGCAGTTGCCCAGTGTCTTAGGGAGGGCCGGTGGCTGCAAAGGGGAGGGGGCATTTCTACGGGGGACAATTCCTGCAGGGTTGCTGTGGCTGCGAGATGGGCGGTGGGCCAGTGGCTTAGGGAGGTCCAGTGGGCCGGTGGCTGCTACTGTGGGGCCGGTGGCTGATACCTGGGGGGGGAGGGGCGCTGGTGGCGTCTACTGGGGGGGAGCATTGCTGTAGGAGGGCCGGTGTCTGTGAAGAGGTTGCCATTGCTATGGGGAGGGGGGCGTTAGGCTGGTGGCTGCTAAAAAATATACCCCCACCACCAAGTACATATAAAAATATACCCCAACCCCCCCATACCTTTAAAAAATACCCCAACCCCCCCAATACATATAAAAAATACCCCAACCTCCCAATACATATAAAAAATACCCCAACCCCCAAATACATATAAAAATACCTCACCCCCAATACATATAAAAATGAGGCTTACCTTGGGGACGGTCTCAGGTCAGGCCCGGTGGGTGCGAGAAGCCGGTGGTTCCATGGGAGGCCAATGTTATGGGGGGCGGTGTGCTGGTGGCAGTGGGAGGGCCAGTGGATTCGGGGGTGGGGGTGTTGGTGTGCTGGTTGCTGCAGAGGGCCGGTTGTTGCAAGGGGGGGCATTGCTGCAGGGGGGGCTGGTGGCTGCCGGAGAGCCGTTGCTGCCAGCGGAGGGGGGGGGGGGCGGGGGGCTGGTGGCTGCGGGGGGGGGGGCATTGCTGCGGGGGGGGCTTATAGCTATGGAAGGGCCATTGCTGCGTGATTGGGGGGCAGTGGCTGTGGGGGGAGGCAGTGCTACGAGGGGTTGGCTGCGGGGGGTAGTGGTGCTACAGGGGTGTGGTGAGAGGGGTTAACCAGGCCAATAATAAAGGCATTAAACCCGGCTGGTTAACCCTAAACCCTGTTGGGAGTGAAGGGGTTAAAATGTATTATCCCATAATCCCCTGTTTTCCCCTACACCTCCGCTATTAACCCCAAATTGCATTGGGACTGAATGAGTTTACTAGGTTCACTACACTGACATGTTTTCCCCTACACCACCACTATTAACCCTAATCCCTTTTGGGACTGAAGGGGTTAAAATGTATTGTCCCCCTGATATCATGTTTTCCCCTAAATTATTATTTGTGTCACTGTTTTGCAGCTTTTTTTTGTTTCAATTTTTTTATTAGGCAGTTATAACAGTTAACATATTTTCTATGACATTCCATTTGTGGCCTAACACAATTTTTAACATATTAAAGAAAAGTCTCGACGTGCCCCTGTTCCTCCAGGGTCTGTCGGGGTGGCGCGAGAGATGAAGTAGAAAAGGGAAGAGAAGGAGGGGAAAAGAAAGAGCGGAGGGGAGGGAAGGGGGGGGAGGGGAGTAGTTGTACCACTCCCTCGCCTTGGCATGTGCATTTAGTCTCCGTCACCCATTGTGGTTCATACATCTATCCTTAAATGGCGTTTCTGTGTGTCCGGGCCATTCTAATGAACCATGGGTCCCAAATATTGTAGAAGGCAGTGGTGGACCGTTTCAGAAATGCTGACAGCCTCTACATTTCCTTTACTTCGTTACTTCTATTTATTACTGTCTGTTTGGAGGGGGGGGCACTTTCTTCCAGGCGGCTGCCACCGCACATCTAGCCGCAGTGAGAGTAAGGGAGATCAATTTGCCTGTTGGTCGGTCCAGTGTGTCTAGGGGCCTGGCCAATAGGTAGGTCAGCGATTCAACCGGGATTGTGAGGTCTGTGACCTCTTTTATAAGATTGTGTATAGTTTCCCAGTATTTCTGAATTTCTGGACATGACCACCAGATGTGGGCCATGTCCCCCTTTTGACCGCAGCCTCTCCAGCACAGATCTGAGGCCAGGGGGTAGATTTGGTTAATTTTGGCTGGGGTGAGATACCAGCGAAACAGTATTTTATATATATTCTCTTTTATCGTGGTACATATGGAAGTTCCTGAAGCTGTTTCCCAAATACTTTCCCAGTCCTCTCGGTCTATAACGATATCCAATTCTGCTGCCCAATGCAGCATATAGTCATGTGTGGGGGCTTCTGAGGCTCTCTCCAGTTCTGCACAAATTTGAGTCATTAGACCTTTCTGGTGGCCGGACTCCCTGCAGAGCCGTTCAAAGCCAGTGAGAGGGGGAAATTCCAACGTTGGGGATAATGTTTGGGTAAAGTGCCAAATTTGTAGGTATTTGAAAACATTCAGCCCTACTATCTCATATTTGGTTTGTAAGTTTTGGTAACTCAAGAACTCCCCGAAGCTCAGGAGGTCGACAATTGCTCTAATATTTTTGGTTTCAAATTGATCAAATTGTCTGGGCTCACATCCAGGTGGAAATTTTGGATTTTTGTAGATTGGTATGAGTTGGGAGCGAGGTGTCGTGAGCTTAAATTTATATCTGCATTTCGTCCAGGTCTCCCAAGTGTGTCTCATCGGGCCTAGTTTGAATTTGTTGTTTAGTATGTCTTCCCTGCTCATGGTCCAAAGGCAAGCTGGTAGTGAAGGCGTCCCGGCATAATGTGTTTCTATACCAAGCCAACAGTATTGTTTTGGGCTAGCGTTCCATACCACTACCTGCCGTAGTTGTGCGGCTAGGTAGTATCTTGTTACGTCTGGAACTCCTAGTCCTCCTCTCCCCCTTGAGGCCAAGAGGACCGTTTTGGCGACTCTAGGCTTTTTGCCTTGCCAGATAAAGTGGAAGATTAATTTTTGAATGTTTTTTAATTCTGAGCCAGGGATGGGAACTGGGAGGGTCTGGAAGTAGTATAGTAACCTAGGGAGTATGTTCATTTTGACCGAGATCATCCTCCCGATCCATGATATCTGGTATCCTCCCCATTTATCTAAGTCTTGCTTAATTTTTTTGGTCCTCGATATCTTATCTCCCAAGTATTTGATACAAGAGGAGCTCCAACGATAGTTAAAATTTAATTTGAGGAGTTCCACCTCTGGCTCCGGCAGGTTGAGGTTCAGGGCCTCCGATTTGTCGTTATTTATCTTATACCCCGAGATTTGTCCAAAGTCTCGGAGCTCTTTTTGGAGGTTGGGCAGGGAGATTTGGGGTTTGGAAAGGGTGAGGATGACATCGTCCGCGAATAGGGAGATTTTGTGCTGCCTGTGTCCAATTTCTATTGCTTTGATGTCTCTATTGAGTCGTATTGCTGATGCCAGCGGTTCTATGGTTAGTGCAAAGAGGAGAGGAGATAAAGGGCATCCCTGTCGAGTACCATTGGTGATCTCAAACCTCTGGTTATTGCCCCCTGGTAGTTTTACCGTTGCTGATGGGTTTTGGTATAATCTACGGACCCCCTCTAGGTATGCGTCTTTGAAGCCAAATTTGCACATAGTTTGGTCCAGGAATTGCCAGTTTATTCTATCGAACGCCTTCTCTGCATCTAGGCTTAACAAAAGTGCTTTGGTCCCTGTGAGGTGTACATGTTCGATGATGTTAATTATCTTCCGAGTGTTATCCGAGGCTTGTCTGCCCTTGACAAATCCGACTTGGTCAATATTAATTAATCTCAGCAAGATGGGATTTAGTCTGTTTGCTAAAATTGTGCTATATAATTTGAGATCACTGTTGAGGAGGGAGATTGGACGATAGCTTCCACACTGCATCGGGTCTCTGCCTTCCTTATGTATGATGGCCAGGTTGGCTAAAGACATTGATGTGGGAATATGGTTCCCTTCCATGAAATAGTTAAATGTTTTTAGAAGATGCTTGGATAGTGTGGGCAAGAATCTTTTATAGTAGACGTTGGTGAAACCGTCAGGGCCAGGAGACTTAGTGATCTTTAGTGATTTGACCGCCTCCTCCAGTTCCTCTTTTGTAATCTCAGCATTGAGGACTGTGTTTTCCTCCTCCGTTAAAGTGGGGAGCTGACATTTGTTCAAATATTGTGTTATGGCCTCTACGGTTATTGGTACGGGGCGGTCATTTTTAGATCTTAAATGATATAACTCAGTATAGTATTTTGTAAATTCTTCTGCAATTTTCTTGTCACTATATTGTATCTCACCAGATTTACTTTTGATAGCTGTTATTTGAGATCTCTTTTGCACCCCTCTTAGTTTACTTGCTAAGAGTCTATCAGCCTTGTTTCCCTTGTCGTAATAGAGTTGGTTTGTCCATTTGAGGGCTTTTTCTACATCCTCCTGCTGAATCTGCCTAAGTTTTGTTCTAGCTGTAACCAGCGTTTTATATAATTTCTTTGTAGGGTTGGCCTTATGGGCTTGTTCTATGGTTTTAATGCTATCTGTAAGTTCCTTGATTTGTGTTAGGCGGGCTTTTTTCCTATGGGAGGCGATGGAAATGAATTTCCCTCTGATGTTTGCCTTATGGGCTTCCCATAGGATTGCTGGAGAGGAGACTGTTCCTGCGTTGAAAAAGAAATAGTCCTTAAGTGAGGCTCTAATTTCTCTTTCTATCTCTGGGTGGTTTAATAGCGAATCATTAAGTCTCCAGGAATAGCTTGTTGTTTTTTCAAAGGGGAGTGATAGTGTTAATGTGATTGGGGCATGATCCGACCAGGTGATTGAGCCAATGTCTGATTCAATGGCTGCCACCATCACGTTCTTTGTGGTCAAGAAATAGTCTATTCAAGAGTAAGTCTGGTGAGGAGCTGAGAAAAAGGTATAGTCTCTCTGGCCCTGATGTTGGGATCTCCACACGTCCACTAGTGAAAATTCAGTTAGGATTCCCCTAAACCTTTTCCCCTTGATCTGGGAGTAGGTTGTACGGGGGGGACCCATCGTGGTTGATCTATCCTCGGTAGGGTTTAAGACCATGTTTAGGTCTCCCCCTACTATCATCGATGATAGATATTCTGGGTCCACACCCTCGAGAACAGCTTGGAGAAATTCTGTTTGGTTCTCGTTTGGGGCGTATACATTAATCAGGGCAATTGTCGAGCCCGCTAAGGAGCCATATACCACCAGGAATCTACCCTCTGGGTCCGCTGTCGTTTTGATATGATTGAATGGGGTGCCTTGTCTGATAAGGATAGCCACACCCCACTTTTTACAACTAAATGAAGCAAAAAAGCTTGTTGGGAACAATTTTTTGAATAAATTTGGGAGGTCTTGAGATGTGAAGTGTGTCTCCTGTAAGAATATGATGTCCCCCCCTGATTTTTTCATGTCCTGAAGGGCCAATCTCCACTTCCTGTTGTTTTGCAACCCTTTGACGTTTAAGGATCTCACTTTAATCAGGGCTGTATTTGCCATTGTATTCTCTTATTTTTGTGGGACTGTTTTGCAGCTTTAAAGCTAGCTGCAGGTAACTGGATATATGTGAAATGTGCTAATTGTATTTGCGGCACTAGGAGTGAGCTAGCACTTTTGGAGTGCAGCTAAGTAAAAAGAAACCATACACATACATATAAGGTTTATAATAGTAGCATAAGCAGAACATACTTTTATAAATAAACTGTATTGTACTGGTGTTCTTAAATGTACAGACAGGAAGCTTTTCCTGCCAGGAATGTATTAACATGTAAATATGTTAAGGGTACATGAACTGTGGACTTTTCATCTTTGGGCTTCAAAGGGCACCCTGCTAAGTTGGTGCCTCTGTAAGACATCCAAAGTTGAAAAGCCTCAGAGAGGCTAGGTGTTAAAGTGGCCAGGATATCAATGAGTATCAGATCCTGGAAAGCAGGGGGGGGGGGGCATGCACACTTGGTAGCTAAATCCCAGACTTACTGTCGCCAGGTAAGAAGTTGGACCCAGTATGCTAAGCAGCTTAGGTGTCAAGTTGACACATGCTCTGTGCAAACCAGGAAGCCCTTCTGCCCATGCTATGAACTACTGGCAATTCTGGGATAGGGGGAAAAAGTGTTCCCATGGAAGGGATTGGGTGTGTATGTTAGGTATAGGACCCTTAACCCTATAAAGATGCCTGCAGCCCATTCCCAGAGAGATTCACTTAATTGTAACAACAATTTGACCAAGTTCCAGCATCAGCGGTTCCGTAGTGTGAGGGGTTAATAATATCATAACCAAGGATCATCCCTCTCTTCTGGAATTCGTTAGAGTTAAAGGTTCCAGAACGAACCCTGTAAGGACTGAACAAACTTTTTCCTGTAGGCTGAGATATAGGGCTGGCAAGTTGCGCCCTAGCCAGGAACAGATACACGGATCCTTTTGCGCACCCACTTGCATGCGTGCAGGGGTGCTCAGAGACTTTGTTTCATTCCAAGGGCATTTGTTTTCGTTTCCCCATCACAGTAAGTGTGTTATTGAGTGTATATTGTGAAGATTTGTGTGTCTGTCTGATAATAAATAAATTACAATTTATTTTACTCAACTTGTATGCTCAGTGCAGAATCCCGGTATTAATGTGTAGATAAGTCTTGGTCTCCCGTGACAGGGGTGTGGCGGTGCTACAGGGGGTGGTTGCTGCGAAGGGGGGCAGTGCTATGGGGGGAGGCAATTCTGTGGGGGGAGGGTGGTGGCTGTGGTTGGTGGCGGTGCTGTGAGGGGACAGTGGCTGTGGGGGGATGGTGGTGGCTGCAGGGGGTGGCGGTGCTGCGGGGGCAGTGACTGTGGGAGGGCCCAATGGCAGGTCACAGCAGTTTGCCGCTAGCCCAGCCCCACTTCAGGCAACACTCTGTCTGTCCCACGCAGAGGCTGCTCTCGCACGTGCCGATCATCTATCTCACGCCGGCACGCTGTAAGCTTAGCCCAGCTGACTTCCGGTGCTGCTGTCAGAGACACCTACCACCGGATGCTGCTCAGCCACACTGCGTGTTTTTCTTTTTAATTAATGGGTGTGGCTACGCAGAGGGCCCGGGACGCCAACCCCGGCAGACCCCCCCTGTTGGCGGCCCTGAATGAAATGCAAAAAAATGTATTAGTGCTTACCACCACTTGATAAACTATTCCAAATTTGCACAGCATGCTACTGTATTTTTAGGAATGACTATCGATTAGGCCATTTCTTAAATGGCATATTAATTCACATAATACAATAATGACATGATTTTCCGTGATTTAACTAAAGCATTAATAACTGTAGAGAAAGTTAAAGCAAATCACCCCTTTCGTATGATAACTTTGTTTCATATAAGATAATGTAAAAATATTAAATTCCTTTTTTTCTTTCACCCTTGGTCTTCTTAAAAACACTCATTTTTGTTTGCCAAAAATGCTGACACTAAAATTGTTTTCTTTAAGGCCATCAATTTACAAAATATGGCTGTCGAAGGAAAACTGACCATAAAATGGTCCATAAGAATTTCTGTGAGTCTATCCAAAAGCTCAAGCCCATTCGTAGAGTATGCAACCTGCAGGAATGTTCCCAGCCAATGTAAGTTTTAACAATTCTGAATTTATGATTTTTAGAAAAAAATAAGTCTGTTTTATTTTTTGTAATGTACTACAGTGGTTTCTGTAGGTTGAAGCATACTTTAAAGTACATATTAGAGCAACTGACGAAGTTGAATATAAGATCTACGAATCTTTAAAAAAAAAAAAAAAGAGGGGGAGTATCACAAAATACCTCTGGGACTTTTATCATAAATTACATTTTACCACACAGCGGTTTCTGCTTCATGTCTGTAATTAAAAAGAAAAATCCAAAGTTTTGAAAGCTCACATGCCTCTTCTTTAAATGCACTTAGGCTATAGACTAAAATGTCTTCTTTGAATAATTATCATGTTGGTTAATTAACCCGTTATGTGCTGGAAAGTCTATCGGACCGTACAGCTTCCATATGATTGATAGTGTAGCGATGACATGGCTGCAATCTGCCCCAGAAATAGAAGTGACCATCTTAAATAAAATTGTATTTCACTCCATACAAAATAATTGTTTACAATTTAGACATATGCATTGATTTTGTATCAATGGTTTAATTTTTCTGCCAAACAGATGGATCACAGGAGACTGGGAGCCTTGCTCTGTGACCTGTGGAAAAACAGGTTATCAGATCCGCACAGTAAAATGCATTCAGCCTCTAAATGACAATACAAATCGATCTGTACATAGCAAATACTGCAGTGAAAACCGCCCTGAGGCCAAAATGTCATGTAATCGTCAACCTTGCCCTGCTCATTGGAGAATTGGGCCTTGGTCACAGGTATGTACTTTAACTTAGTGGCATTACTAAAAAGTGTTTTTTCATTATCTTGTTCTTAGGTAAACTGAAACAAAAGCATTTTTTTTAATAGTATATTACTACGAAGGTACCATCATGTTGTCCATTTATATTATTTATAGTTGATTTTGTCCTGTGATATTATATATTATTATACTGTAGTAGATATTATCATGTGACATGTTTATTTAAGGTGTGTGTCTGGAAGATACCGTTTGGTGCATTCAAGTGAATGGGCCAAACCCATAGGTGTAGCCAGAGGTGGGCCTGAGCAAGCCTCCAAATGCCCGACCAAAACATCTGGCCCCTAAATAATACACTGGCAAGCAAGCACATCAGTGGCCAGGACAGAGCTTCCCACTCTTGGGCTGCACAGCCTCATATGGAGGCTGTAGCGCTCGCAAGGCAGTGAGAGCTCCATGTGGGTGGAGAAGGAAGCAGGACTATGTGGTGGCATTGGTGAGCAAGCATGGAGGAGAAGGTCACTCACAGCCACCCGCCCCCCTCTGTCAATCCCTCTGTCACCATGTGTCATCCCCTCTCCCCCAAGTGTCACTCTCTGTTCCCCACCCCATGTATCGCCCTCTCACTTCTACTGTTTCAGTGTTTAGTGCAGTCAGGTTAGACTTTGTGTCTGTGTAGAGTGACTGCAATATACACTGACATGGAATATAACCTGACTGCACTATACATTGACACATAATATAACTAGACTGTATTGCACTCTGTATTAGATTTGTCGCAATCAAACTGCATGCAAGTTCCCATGACTGTGGAAGGTGAAAAGGAGTGAGCTTTAACCATTTAAAAGTGGGAGGGGGTGAGCTTCAAACCTGGGAAGGAGGAGCCACCATCCAAATCAGCTAGCAACAGCTGAACAGAATTGCAAAACATACAGAACCCCTATAACCTCATATTGAACCCCCCAAAATAACCACAACATGTATATGCACATAAGTGTCAAAGAGGAATGCTAATGAGCATGGCAATATATATTTAAAACTAGAGACATTCGCGTCTCAGGCGAGCGAACTTAAAAATAAATTTTTGAATAGGCAATACCCTGAGGAGTTGCTCTCCAGAACCCTGCTAGAGGTGCAGTATACCGAAAGAGCTACCCTTCTGGAATACAAAAAAGATAGGAGTGATTCTAATTTGAAAAATACGGTGTCCTTCATCACCCAATACAATTCCATGGCACCTGATATCAGGCGGGTTTTGCAGAAACATTGGCCAATCCTACTGAGAGATCCAGCTTTGGCCCAAATCCTTCCTTCCAAACCTTCAATTGTCTTCAAGAAGGCCTCTAATTTACAATCCAGGCTTGCCCCCAGTTGCCAAAATTTAAGTAAGACATCAGGTGTAGAACCTTGTCAAAAAGGTATTTTTATTTGTACAAATTGTACAGCTTGTAAATACAGTTCAAAACTTTATATTTGTTTTACAGTTCAAATCAAGTCACTTTTAATTCTAATGTTACCGGTCGAGTACACAATATCCGTTCTTATATTGACTGTCACTCTGTGTTTGTCATTTATCTATTGCAATGCCCCTGTGGGCTACAATATGTTGGCCGCACAGGGAGGGCCTATCAGAGACGCATTTACGAACATGTGTATAATATAAGGAAAGGGCTAACCCCACATAGCGTGTCACATCATTTCCTTATTTACCATCAGCAAAATCCAAAGGGCCTTAAAAGCCAAGCGATAGAAATGTACCCAGGTAATTGGAGGGGAGGAGATAAAATTAATGGTATCAGCAAACGCGAGTCATATTGGATATATGAACTTAAAACGTTATCTCCCAATGGTCTTAATATTGAATTTGACCTTTCAGCCTTCCTGGCAAAGTAAACGTCAATTATATACACTACCGACCAACTTTATTCTTACTTGGCTAGCTCCGCGAATTTCGGAATATCCCGGTGATGTGCGGTTTTGTATCGTTTTCTCCCGGGGTATATAGCGTTATATCGCGCCCGTGATTTAAGCATTTTATTCCCGCTGGCTGCAATACTGCAATGCCGTGTAAAAACACATGGGGGCGTTTGCGAGCTGTTGTCTTTGAAGCCGAGAAATTCATGAATTGTAATGCAGTATATACTGTATATATACAGTATATACTGTATAACAACAACCCCTATAACCCCTAACATACACATACAGTACTGTATATGCACATCAATGATACTATAGGCCGTCCCCTGGCGAGATGTGTTTGCAGCAGAGAGAGAAACGCTGCTCTCTCTGCGCAAACATCGGCACATTAAAAATTATTTAAAATACATTTTTATTCATAGTGTAGATGTGCAGGGGGTCTCCGGAGCTGAACCGCGTTGGTTTCAGGTCCGGGGACCCCCTGCTCCCCGAGATACAGGCCCCTTTATGAGGTGCCGGTATCCCTCTGCATTTAAATGTCCCGATCACGTGACCGCGACATGTAAACCAAGCAGAGGGATACCGGCACCCCCTCAAGGGGCCTGTATCTCGGGAAGCAGGGGGTCCCCGGACCTAAAACAAAAACGTTTCTGCTCCGGAGACCCTCTGCACATGTACAGTATGAATAAAACACATATATAAATAAACACTCGTTCCTTACCTTAGAGGCTATGTGCTATGGTAATGAAGCAGCATTTCTGTATTTTAATAATATTGTACAGTGAGCTGGGGGTTCCCTGAGCCAGAAATTAATGCTCAGGGGACCCCCTGCTCCTGCACAATATTATTAAAAATACAGAAATGCTGCTTCATTACCATAGATGATAGCCGCTAAGGCAATGAAGGGGTTAACCCACCGTGCCCGCTTTATTGTGGGTAGCGGGGGTGGGTGAAGGGGGTATTTGGCCCTTGGTGTGAGTTTAGGACTTGTGGGGGGTTTGCGGGTGCACTTAACCCCTTCAAGGCCGTAGCAGTTAATACCGCTACGGTCATGAAGGGGTTAAGGCCTCCCGCTACCCACCCGCAAGCCCTAAACAACCACCGTTGGGGCTAATACCCCCTTCACCCACCCCCGCTACCCACAATAAAAAAACTCCCACACAGCAGCCGCCCAAAAAAAATTAAATAAATCTATATAAATAAATAAATAAATAAATACATGAATATAAATAAATACATTTAAAATACATTTTTATTCATAGTGTAGATGTGCATGGGGTCTCAGGAGCTGAACCATGTTGGTTTCAGGTCCGGGGACCCCCTGCTCCCCGAGATACAGCCCCCTTTATGAGGTGTCGGTATCCCTCTGCATTAAAAGGTCCCGATCACGTGACCGGGGCCTGTAAACCAAGCAGAGGGATACTGGCTCCCCCTAAGGGGGCCTGTATCTCGGGGAGCAGGGGGTCTCCGGACCTAAAACAAAAACGTTTCTGCTCCGGAGACCCTCTGCACATCTACAGTATGAATAAAACACAAACATCAATAAAGAATCGTTCTTTACCTTTGCGGCTATGTGCTATGGTAATGAAGCAGCATTTCTGTATTTTTAATAATATTGTACAGTGAGCAGGGGGTTTCCTGAGCCAGAAATTAATGCTCAGGGGACCCCCTGCTCCTGCACAATATTATTAAAAATACAGAAATGCTGCTTCATTACCATAGCTGATAGCCGCTAAGGCAATGAAGGGTTAAGGCAGAATAAACAATAAATACATTAAATACATATTTTTAATGTGTGTGTTAAACCTCCCTGCCTTGACTGTAACCTGTGTAAGACCCCCTCCCCCTATTGTGTGTTAAACTTCCCTGCCTTGACTGTAATCTATGTAAAAAAAAACCTCCCACTATTGTGTCTGCTAAACTTCCCTGCTTTGACTAATCTGTGTAAGCCCCCCTCCCCCTATTGTGTTGGTTAAATCTCCCTGCCTGTGTTTTTGAGTGCAGTGTACTGTATGTAAATGTGGGGAGGGGGATCCCGTGTAAATAACCACACCCACACCCACTACCCACTACCCACTACAAAAAAAATTCACACACAGCAGCAGCACAATAAATAAATAAATCTAAATAAATAAATAAATACATGAAGATAAACGAATATATATATATATATATATATATATATTCGTTTATCTTCATGTATTTATTTATTTTTTTAGTTTTATTTATTTATTGTGCTGCTGCTGTGTGTGAATTTTTTTGTAGTGGGTAGTGGGTAGTGGGTGTGGGTGTGGTTATTTACACGGGATCCCCCTCCCCACATTTACATACAGTACACTGCACATACAGTACACACACACATATATATATATATATATATATATATATATATATATATATATATATATATATATATATATATATATATATATATATAAAAAATATATGCAGGGTTTTTGTCACTTTTTTTACTCACCATAACTTATCTCAGTATTATAGTATATATATATACAGTATATACACACACATGATGAACCATACTGTCCTACAAATAACACTTCTCCATACAGACACACTACATTACAATGAATTTCCTTTAATAATCCTAACTGATCTTACAATCTAAATCATCAAATGACAAAGAAACACCTCACATTCCAATCCATACATTGCATTTACATTGTATTTATGATGCATACAATCTATGCACCATATACATTCTGCAAATGAATGTGAACATATCATTGCAAGCAAAATACAGATAACTCCAAACAAGTCAACTATTTTAACCAATCAAGTAAACATAAATCAATATATAAGTACCAACCAGAAAACACAATTTTAAACCAAAGCTAACCCTTACAATACCAAGGATTACATCTATCTAATTGTAAAAAACATTATACTGTACAGACATTGAAGCATTGCAATAAACAACATACAGTACAGTACTTCCCCTGTATCTCCCTGCCTTGAGTGTAATCTGTTTAAAGCCCCCTCCCCCCTAATGCTTCTGTTAAATCTCTCTGTTTTGAGTGTAATCTGTTTAAAGCCCCTTCCCCCTAATGTTTCTGTTAAATCTCCCTGCCTGTATTGCTGTGAGTGCAGTGTATGTAAATGTGGGGAGGGGGGGGGGGACCCGATGTGCATACTGTGAGGTCTAACCACCCTCACCCCCTACCCACATACCGTTACACCCCCCCATCCTGGCCATGGCCCCTCCGCTTCTGCAAAACAGACACAAAAATTAAAACATCCAAAGTAATGTCCCCTAACCCCTTAATCACCATAGCGGTTATTAACCGCTACAGTCATTAAGGGGTTAACCCACCCTGACCCACCACTCGGGATGCCTACATACCGTCCCACACTAACCCCCCCCCCCCCGTGAGGCCTAACCACCCTACCCCAGTACCCACAAGGAAAGCCTACCCACATACCGTTGGGGAAACACCCCCCCCACCCCCAGTACCCACAATAAAAACAACAGTGACCCACAATAAACATTATTCTATTTATTAAATACATTACCCACCCCCTGTGCCCCCCCATAAATACATGATTTATTATTTTACAAACAGGGTTCATAACGCAGCCCAACGCGAGTCCCCGTGGGCTGGCGAGGCACCTGGACAAACCTACAGGGTACCAGCAGACCTTTTCAAACCGGTTCTGGAGGCCTGCTTGTGGATCCCGCCAGCACCATGGCCCCCAGGTGGTCTCCTTGGGAACACCGTGGGCCACAATTAGGTCCCCACGGTAGGCCCAAGGATGTCTAGGAGCCCCGGGTCAGACCCACAGGTGTCTGCGGAGCCTCGGGTGGTTCCCACGGGGGTCTGGGGAACTCACGGGTGCTCACTATGGGTCCGCGGTGCCCCCACAGAAGTGGGACCACACATCATCATCCCCGCACCTACGGGTCGGCGGTGCCCCCACAGAAGTGGGACCACACATCATCATCCCCGCACCTACGGGTCGGCGGTGCCCCCACAGAAGTGGGACCACACAGCTTCATCCCCGCAGACTACGGGTCGGCGGTGCCCCCACAGAAGTGGGACCACACAGCTTCATCCCTGCATGTTTCACCCGTGGAACCACCAGCCTGGTACCCGTGAGATACCCGAGGTCCCACGCGGAACCACGGAGCAAACCCTGAATGTAAAAAAAATAAACCTGGCCTATACATTCAATACATGCACCCCCCCGCCCCCCCAACAACTACAGTACAATAATGTGCAAAATAACTATTATCCAGATTTGGATAATAGATTAATTGCCCATCATTAAAAACATTAACTAGCATATTCACATAAATAAAGTGCTACTGACCTCATCAATACGAAGTGTCCGTCGCCAGCAACATCCTTGCCTTGTCCACAAAATACATTGCCAAAACAAAGCCAATACATTGCAATTACATTCAGATATCAATTAACCCCTTAAACACCTTATCGGATAATAACCGCAAAGATAATTAAGGGGTTAAGCCACACTGGCCCGATACCCACCCTTCACCCATGAATTTGTACAGTGGCTTCATCATGCAACTACAGTATATATATATATATACTGCACCGACACACTTTATTCGAGCAAATACCCAGTATGTACCTGGCAGATACCTGGAATGCGCCGCTCCTCACCTCTGACAAGCCCCGTTGCGTTTGCCTTCCCAGCCTGGGTTCATGCCTGGCTGACGGGCGGCTGATCTGTTAAATGATAATGATTAGGATTTAATAGGCTGCAATGCTTCGCGTGTCTACCAGATGGCATAAATTCATGAATTGTAATGCAGTATATATATATATACTGTGCAGTATTGCAGCCAGCGGGAATAAAATGCTTCAATCCCTGCCTGGAAAATACCTCAATGCACTCGGGCAGAAAACAGTCACAAACCTCAATACACCCGGGTATACCCGAATTCGTGGGACTAGCCGAGCTCGAATAAAGTGTGTCGCCAGTGTGTGTGTATATATATATATATATATATATATATATATATATATATATATATATAATAAATTTAAAAAAAAGATGATACTGTTCTGTGGCTAACGAAATGCTTTTATTTGTGCGAGCTTTCGAGATACACTGATCTCTTCTTCCGGCGATGTTACAATGAATGAGGCAAAAGGTCAACTTAAAAACATTGTCTACTGTATATACTTGTATATATATATATATACAGATATATCTATCTATCTATCTATCTATCTATCTATCTATCTATCTATCTATCTATCTATAGATAGATAGATAGATAGATAGATAGATAGATAGATAGATAGATACTGTATATATATATATATATATATATATATATATATATATATATATATATATATATATATATATACATACAGTATTTACACACACATGATGAACTAATATACAAATAAATGTAGAAGGGTTATCAAAACCATACTGTCGTACAAATAACACTTCTCCATGCAGACACACTACATTACAATGAATTTCCTTTAATAATCCTAACTGATCTTACAATCTAAATCATCAAATGACAGAAAAACCTCACATTCCAATCCATACATTGCATTTACATTGTATTTATGATGCATAAAATCTATGCACCATATACATTCTGCAAATGAATGTGAACAATATCATTGCAAGCAAAATACAAACACTTCCAAACAAGTCAACTATTTTAACCAATCAAGTAAACAAAAATCAATTAGCAATCATTATTTACATCCCTAAACAATTGACAGTCCATCCCGAACAATGAAACAATTAACTAATTCACGCCTCGAGCAGAACAATTCAGCATGTGAAAAAATATACAAAGAGCCAACCGGAATACAAACTTTAAAACCAAGGCTATCCCTGACCTCCCTCAAACACACAATACAATACCAAGGAATACATCTATCTAATTTTAAAATACTTTAAACTCACAATAAAGCATACAGTAGCAGCATACACAAAATAATTTAAAACACATCTAATCCAGCTTTTAAAACAACATCATTTCTTACCCTGTACTGTACTGTATGTATATATCTCTCTAGACATATATACATACATACATACAGTGGCAAGAAATGATATACCACAAAAAAAAAATACACATGTTAAAAAAGCTTTTAAAAAAATTAATAAGTTAAATAAAATACATTTCTTTAGTTCACTTACCATTACTTGCCCCCACCGACTCCCATTGATCAGCTTACTCACAAACCAATTCACGAACAGGAACCCATAAAATAAAAAACCATAAAATAATAAACATTAAACTAAAAATCCAAATCAATCCACGGGTCTTCTATTTGTAATCCATCTTTATCTTCATCTGTATTCTTCTTTCTTCCGGGTGGGGCGGGGTCTTCTTTCCATCTGCGGCCACGCCCTGGTCTTCTTTCTTGTCCGGAGGTCCTTCCTCCGCGGCGTCTGGCTTCAAAATGAGACGACATAGGCTTTTAAAGGCCTATGACGTCACATTTTCGTCGTATGGTTCCCACGGCCCTGATTGGGCCGTGAAAACCATGTGTTTTGGCCGATAAAAATAAAAATGATGACGTCACTTAAAGGCAATGAAAGCACAGCCAATCAGAATGGCTTTGCTTCAATTGCCTTTAAGATGACGTCATGAAAAGACACATGGCCGCCCTCACATGGTATGGTAGCCAATCAGAGCGTGGGAACTCCATCCCTACTCTGAATGGCTCTAGTATACCATGCGACAGAGGCTTGGGGGGGAAAAGGATGTGACGTACTACAGCCAATCAGAGTAGGGATGGAGTTCCCACGCTCTAATTGGCTCTAGTACCATGTGACAAGCTTTCAATGACGTCACATCCTTTTTCCCCCCAAGCCTCTGTCACATGGTATACTAGAGCCAATCAGAGTAGGGATGGAGTTCCCACGCTCTGATTGGCTACCATACCATGTGAGGGCGGCCATGTGGGGCGGCCATGTGTCTTTTCATGACGTCATCTTAAAGGCAATTGAAGCAAAACCATTCTGATTTGCTGTGCTTTCATTGCCTTTAAGTGACGTCATCATTTTTATTTTTATCGGCCAAAACACATGGTTTTCACGGACCAATCAGGGCCGTGGGAACCATATGATGAAAATGTTCTCCTTTTGAAGCCAACTAAAGAAATGTATTTTATTTAATTTGTTAATTTTTTTAAAAGCTTTTTTAACATGTGTTTTTTTTTTGTGGTATATCATTTCTTGCCACTGTATGTATGTATATACTGTATGTCTAGAGAGATAAATACATACAGGGTAAGAAATTATGTTGTTTTAAAAGCTTGATTTGATGTGTTTTAAATTAATTTGACTATGCAGCTATGCTTAAATGTGTGTTTAAAGTATTTTAAAATTAGATAGATGTCATTGTTGATATTGTACTGTATTGTGTGTTTGAGGGAGGTCAGGGCTAGCCTTGGTTTTAAAGTTTGTATTCCGGTTGGCTCTTTGTATATTTTTTCACATGCTGAATTGTTCTGCTCGAGGCGTGAATTAGTTAATTGTTTCATTGCAGAATGTATATGGTGCATAGATTTTATGCATCATTTATACAATGTAAATGCTATGTATGGATTGGAATGTGAGGTTCAGGTAACTGGTAAGATCAGTTAGGATTATTAAAGGAAATTCATTGTAATGTAGTGTGTCTGTATGGAGAAGTGTTATTTGAACGACAGTATGGTTTTGATAACCCTTCTACATTTATTTGTAAATTGGTTCATCATGTGTGTGTATATACTGTATATATATATATATATATATATATATATATATATATATATATCTCTCTCTCTGTAAATATATATATATATATATATATATATATACAAGTATATATATATATATATATATATATATATATATATATATATATATATATATATATATATATATATATATATATATATATATATACACTGTATATATACTGTAGTTGCATGATGAAGCCACTGTACAAATTCATGGGTGAAGGGTAGGTATCGGGCCAGTGTGGCTTAACCCCTTAATTACCTTTGCGGTTTTTATCCGATAAGGTGTTTAAGGGGTTAATTGATATCTGAATGTAATTGCAATGTATTGGCTTTGTTTTGGCAATCTATTTTGTGGACAAGACAAGGATGTTGCTGGCAACGGACACTTCGTATTGATGAGGTCAGTAGCACTTTATTTATTTGAATATGCTAGTTAATGTTTTTAATGATGGGCAATTAATCTATTATCCATATCTGGATAATAGTTATTTTGCACATTATTGTACTGTAGATGTTGGGGGGTGGGGGGGGGGGTGGTGTATGTATTGAATGTATAGGCCTGGTTTATTTTTTTTACATTCAGGGTTTGTTCCGTGGTTCTGCGTGGGACCTCTGGAGACCACCTATGGTTTCCTCGGGTATCTCACGGGTACCAGGCTGGTGGTTCCACGGTTGACACATGCGGGTATGAAGCTGTGTGGTCCCACTTCTGTGGGGGCACCGCCGACCCGTAGTCTGCGGGGATGAAGCTGTGTGGTCCCACTTCTGTGGGGGCACCGCCGACCCGTAGGTGCGGGGATGATGATGTGTGGTCCCACTTCTGTGGGGGCACCGCGGACCCGTAGGTGCGGGGATGATGATGTGTGGTCCCACTTCTGTGGGGGCACCGCGGACCCGTAGTGAGCACCCGTGAGTTCCCCAGACCCCCGTGAGAACCATCCGAGGCCCCGCAGACACCTGTGGGTCTGACCCGGGGCTCCCAGACATCCTTGGGCCTACCGTGGGTACCCAATTGTGGCCCACAGTGACCCAAGGAGACCACCTGGGAGCCATGGTGCTGGCGGGATCCACCAGCAGACCTCCAGAACTTGTATGAAAAGGGCTGCTGGTACCCTGTAGGTCTGTCCAGGTGCCCCGCCAGCCCACCGGGGACTCGCGTGGGGCTGCGTTATGAACCCTGTTTGTAAAATAATAAATCATGTATTTATGGGGGGGCACAGGGGGTGGGTAATGTATTTAATAAATAGAATAGGGGGGTTTGTGTGGGAGGGTATGTAGGCATCCCGAGTGGTGGGTGAGGGTGGGTTAACCCCTTAATGACTGTAGCGGTTAATAACCGCTATGGTGATTAAGGGGTTAGGGGACATTACTTTGGATGTTTTAGTTTTTGTGTCTGTTTTGCAGAAGCGGAGGGGCCATGGCCAGGATGGGGGGGGGGTAACGGTATGTAGGTAGGGGGTGAGGGTGGTTAGACCTCACAGTATGCTTATCGGGTCCCCCCCCCCTCCCCACATTTACATACACTGCATTCACAGCAATACAAGCAGGGAGATTTAACAGAAACATTAGGGGGAGGGGGCTTTAAACAGATTACACTCAACGCAGAGAGATTTAACAGAAACATTAGGGGGGAGGGGGCTTTAAACAGATTACACTCAAGGCAGGGAGATACAGGGGATGTACTGTACTGTATGTTGTTTATTGCAATGCTTTAGTGTGTGTACAGTATAATGTTTTTTACAATTAGATAGATGTAATCCTTGGTATTGTAAGGGTTAGCTTTGGTTTTAAATTGTGTTTTCTGGTTGGTACTTATATATTGATTTTTGTTTACTTGATTGGTTAAAATAGTTGACTTGTTTGGAGTTATCTGTATTTTGCTTGCAATGATATTGTTCACATTCATTTGCAGAATGTATATGGTGCATTGATTTTATGCATCATAAATACAATGTAAATGCAATGTATGGATTGGAATGTGAGGTGTTTCTTTGTCATTTGATGATTTAGATTGTAAGATAAGTTAGGATTATTAAAGGAAATTCATTGTAATGTAGTGTGTCTGTATGGAGAAGTGTTATTTGTGGGACAGTATGGTTCATCATGTGTGTATATATACTGTATATACACAGTATATATATATATATATATATATATATATATATATATATATATATATATATATATTTGTTTATCTTCATGTATTTATTTATTTATTAAGATTTATTTATTTATTGTGCAGCTGCTGTGTGTGAATTTTTTTTGTAGTGGGTAGTGGGTAGTGGGTGTGGGTGTGGTTATTTACACGGGATCCCCCTCCCCACATTTACATACAGTACACTGCACTCAAAAACACAGGAAGGGAGATTTAACCGACACAATAGGGGAGGGGGGCTTACACAGATTAGTCAAAGCAGGGAAGTTTAGCAGACACAATAGGGGGAGGGTTTTTTACATAGATTACAGTCAAGGCAGGGAAGTTTAACACACACAATAGGGGGAGGGTTTTTTACATAGATTAGTCAAGGCAGGAAAGTTTAACACACAATAGGGGGAGGGGGTGTTACACAGGTTACAGTCAAGGCAGGGAGGTTTAACACACACATTAAAAATATGTATTTAATGTATTTATTGTTTATTCTGCCTTAACCCTTCATTGCCTTAGCGGCTATCAGCTATGGTAATGAAGCAGCATTTCTGTATTTTTAATAATATTGTGCAGGAGCAGGTGGTCCCCTGAGCATTAATTTCTGGCTCAGGAAACCCCCTGCTCACTGTACAATATTATTAAAAATACAGAAATGCTGCTTCATTACCATAGCACATAGCCGCAAAGGTAAAGAACGATTATTTATTGATGTGTGTTTTATTCATACTGTAGATGTGCAGAGGGTCTCCGGAGCAGAAACGTTTTGTTTTAGGTCCGGGGACCCCCTGCTCCCCGAGATACAGGCCCCTTTAGGGGGTGCCGGTATCCCTCTGCTTGGTTTACAGGCTGCGGTCACGTGATCGGGACCTTTTAAATGCAAAGGGATACCGGCACCTCATAAAGGGGCCTGTATCTCGGGGAGCAGGGGGTCCCCGGACCTGAAACCAACGCGGTTCAGCTCCGGAGACCCCCTGCACATCTACACTATGATGTATTTTAAATAATTTTTAATGTGCCGATGTTTGCGCAGAGAGAGCAGCGGTTCTCTCTCTGCTGCAAACACATCTCACCAGGGGACGGCCTATAGTATCATTGATGTGCATATACAGTACTGTATGTGTACAGTACTGTATGTTAGGGGTTATAGGGGTTGTTATTATACAGTATATATATATATATATATATATATATATATATATATATATATATATATATATATATATATATATATATATACTGCATTACAATTCATGAATTTATGCCATCTGGCGGACACGCGAAGCATTGCAGCCTAGTAAATCCTGAACCATGATCAATTAACACATCAGCCGTGCGTCAGCCGGGCATGCGTCTGGCTGGGAAGGCAAAAGGAGCCCGGCATGCTCCGGGTGAACAGTATGGCATTCCAGGAACATGCCAGGTACAAGCCGGTGATTACTTCGAATAAAAGCTGCCGCTGCTGTATATTGATTTTTGTTTACTTGATTGCTTAAAATAGTTGACTTGTTTGGACTTATCTGTATTTTGCTTGCAATGATATTGTTCACATTCATTTGCAGAATGTATATGGTGCATAGATTTTATGCATCATAAATACAATGTAAATGCAATGTATTGATTGGAATGTGAGGTTTTTCTTTGTCATTTGATGATTTAGATTGTAAGATCAATTAGGATTATTAAAGGAAATTCATTGTAATGTAGTGTGTCTGTATGGAGAAGTGTTATTTGTAGGACAATATGGTTTTGATAACCCTTCTACATTTATTTGTATATTGGTTCATCATGTGTGTGTATATACTCTATATATATATATATATGCAAATATAACTGTATGCTCATCTGCATGTCTTAGGCAGGTCTGCAACCCCGCCTTTCCCCATTATCACCCAGCATACAGCACTTCCATTGCAGCAAGGGATTCTGGGAAATGACATGCAAATGAGCACACAGTGTCACTTTTTGCCTCAATAACCATTTTTAACATGGTTCCCTATAGGCTTAAGCTTGCTGCATGGTCACAGCTTTGAGCACAGCCAGGGTTAAGGTGCATACCCAGAAAACCACCCACAGACAGCTGTTTCTTTTTTTTTTTTTCTTTTTTTAACTTTTTTTTTCAACACATTTTTTTAAGGTTACAGACTTTCTTGGAAACCAAATAAACACACCATAATGACAACAGCCACATAACATTATCAAAACACCAAACCATAATATGTCTACATTTTCTTCTCCTTCCTTTCCCCACAGACTACTAATTTTCAAAACACAAATACACACACTTTCATCCCATTCATGCCATTCTTCCTTCCCAGCCATCCCTCCTTTTCATACATTTCCGTATGCTTTTCCCCCACAGCGCCCGCCGTGGAGGGGATCACCGGCCCACCTCTTCTCTCCGGTAACTCCACGTAAAAGGACCCAGACAGTACTCTAGTACTTCTAAAACCTAGAACTTCTCATAAATACGCTCTTTCCCTTTCCGTAAAAGCAAACACATTCACTCACTTCCATCCCCACTCACACATCTCAAAGCAGTAGCTTCTAACACTTTTTCTATAACCTCCTCAATTATCATCCCCAAGGATATTTCACATAAACTTGCGATGTACATACCCCTTTTGCCTTACGATCTGGCAAAAACATACTTCATATTCACACAAGTTACAAACCCCTCCTCCTCCTCCCACTAGTTGACTCTTCTAACACTTAACCATCTTATTCCAGCTATTCACTTTCCACAATGCATCACTTTCCATTTTCCCCAACCTTTTCTCATCCAACAAGTACTATGTATACATTTTACTTAAAATATTTCTAGTACATGCTTTCACATCTAACAATTCATTATTGAATATCATCATACTTCTCACCATCCACACAACCTCTTCTACACAATTTATTATTTTCCATAGTACCCAACCTTTTTCCCCTTTTAACTCACTTAACCCATAAAGCATCATATTGACTCCAATATATGGATTCCTCCTAGATCTCTAATTAACTTTGCTTGGTTTTTCCACACAGCCCTAACAAAAGAACAGTTCCAATATAAATGTACTATGTCTTCTACGCCTCCACACCCTTCCCTTGGACACCTATCCGACACTGTCATACGTCGTCTTTTTTGGAAGACTCGGACTGGCAGACAATTGTGCACAGCCATCCAAGCAATATCTTTTTGAATATTAGAAAGACCCTTGAAATCTATGTTCTTCCACATAAGTTTTAGTTGAGAAATATTCCGATTCCCACAGCATTCATAACTGTCTCTCTCCAGAATCACAGCCCTTATTTTCCTGTGATCTTCCCATAAGGACTTTTCTACATCCCTTAAATTAAAACCTCTTATGAAATGTTCGATGACCCCATAGTTATCTGGGGTCACAAAACAGAGTGGCCTCTTCAAATCTGTTCTGTACAGTCCCAGCCTCCTTATCATACCCCCAGCCGCATACCTTGCTAAACAGGCCGCCTTTGTATCTTCACTCTGAATTCTCTTTATACAAAGCTGAGCATACTTTGCTCCCAGGATAACCTCTATCCTGGGGGCCCCTTTTCCACCTTTCCCTTTTTCCTTCCATACAATTTCTCTATTTAATCTCTCATTTTTTGACCCCCACAGGAATATAAACAAAAAATGAGTAATTCTCCTAATCCACTTTGCCGCAGGGGGAAACACCAGTCCTATATGCAGTAAAATTGGCACCAACACCGCTTTTGTTACCAAAATCTTCCCTTCCATAGAAAGCTTTCTTAGGGTCCAAAAATTAATTTTTTCCTTTATTCTTTCCCCAACCTTTACCCAATTTATCTCCCCTGTAAAGTCCTCATCGAAATAAACCCCTAACAGCCTTAACTGTTCCCCTTCCACCGGGATCCCACATTTTTCCAACTCATGCCAAGCCCCAAAGGCCTTACAGGCACTTTTCCCCCAATTCACTCTCAGCCCTGAAGCGTGACAAAAAGTGTCAATATGTAACTGCGCTCTATGAAGAGCCCCCTGAGTAGTGCACACCAGGGTTAGGTCGTCCATGTATCCTAGGACTTTAATGTTTCTTCCCCCACTCCCTGGGATTTCAACCCCTCTCACCACCTTGTCCGCTCTAATAATCTGCAACAAAGGCTCTATAGCGCAAATAAACGCCAGCGGGGACAGGGGACACCCCTGCCTTACCCCTGATTTCACACAAATTTTCTCAGTAAAACAGCCTTTTACTAAAACTCTACTGTTAATTCCTTTATATAAACTTCCTATCCACCTAACGATTTCCATTGGTATTCCTAACTTTCCCAGGACTTTAAACAAAAAGGCATGAGACAAAAGTTCATAAGCCTTCTCAAAATCAATATTTGCAATAACTAGCAGCTGTTTTCGTTCCAAACAATACCAAATTAAATCTCTCAGGAGAATTAGATTCCCTACCATCTGTCTCCCTGGTACACCACACACCTGCTCTTCTTCCACCAATTTGCATAAAAAAATGGCTTCAGTCTTTGCATTATCACTTTTGCCACAATTGTATAATCTGAATTCAGCAGGGTTATGGGACGCCAGTTTTTAAGATCTCTTTTGTCCCCCTTTTTTTTTTAATATTAGTGCAATTATACCTTTTTTGAAGGATTCCGGTGTTTCTCTTAACTTCAAAATTGTGATGCATAACTTAAATACCTCTTCTCCAATTATGTCCCACATATAAGAGTAAAACTCATGTGGTAACTCTTCCTTGCCCGGTGATTTCCCTTTCCTTCCATTCCTTATTACCTCATTTAATTCTTCACTGTTTAAATCTCTCACCAAGAAATCCTGGTCATCTTTACTTAACTTTTCTCAATTTTTTCAACTAGATCTTTTTCTAAGGACATATCACGATCCTTTTCCTCATATAACTTGGAATAAAACTTCTCACAAACTTTCAGTACTTTTCCCGTTTCCTTTACCTCTGCCCCCTCTTCATTCAGCACAGGAATTGGACTTGACTTCCCTGTAAACGCTTTTTTAAAGAAAAAAGAGGTGCATTTTTCATTCTTTTCAACCGCTTCCACTCTTGCTGCATGAATTATCCTTCTACCTCTTTTTTCCAATAATTCCTCAGACTCCATCCTAACCCTCTTAAGATCTCCCTCCACATCCACTCCCATCTCTTTTAACCTGAGGAGAAACTGTTTTCTCAGGATCACCCTCCTGCAATCTTCCTCCTGTTCTTTTGCTAACTCCTTACCTTTCCTAATAAAAAAACTTTTTTGTTTCAATTTTTACCCACTCCCACCATTCCAATATTCCCTTGTGTTCCCCCATTCTCCTCTTTAGATTAGCATACATTTTTCCATAATGATACTTGATCCCAGTTTTTTCTAATAGTGAAACATTAAGTTTCCAGTATCCTCTTCCATACTTTTCCACTCCCTCTACTTCTATTTTACATAACACACATGCATGGTCAGAGAAAAGTACTCTTAACCCCTTCCAGCTCTCCACCTGCAACCCTTCAGAAATAAAAATATGGTCGATTCTTGACTTAACCCCTCCACTCTCACAAAACCAAGTGAATTCCATTCTTCCTTTCCCCCATACTTGAAAAGTATCCCTAAACGAAAAATCACCCATAATTGTTTTCAACAGTACCCCAGTATTGTCGGGCTTACTCCTGTCTGCACCCCCCACCCTATCCCCCTCCCTAATTATACAATTAAAGTCTCCTAACACAAAAGTTTTCATCCTTCCTGGTAAAAACAACCTAAGTTTCTCAAACAGCAACCTCCTTTGCTTCTCCTTTGGAGCTGCATACTGTATATATTAAATATTCTGAAACATTCCCCCTTCCACTTAAACAAAACAAAAAATAACCTTCCCGGTTCAATTACCTCACATTTGCATATTTTGTACTCTTTCCCCTTAAATAATATCCCAATCCCACTGTTTCTGCTCTCTAGGCAGCATGACCACGCAGATTCCCCCCATACCCACTCTTCTTCTTTTAGGGGTTCAGTGTTTGTACATTCTTGCAAGCAAATAATATGCCATCTTTCTTTAGCCAGTAAGTCAAATATTCTCACTCTTCTTGTCCGCTTCCTTAGGTTTCGTACATTTAACGATGCCAGTGTCAGAGTCATTTCCTCTTATACTAGCGAGACATGAAAAAGGCACAATTCCGGGTAACAATTATCAAAATATGCTTAGCTCTGTCCAGCACCTTCCTCCAGGGGGAATCCCTCAGACGGAAATCCATGCCCCATCTCCTCTGCCGCATTTTCATCCGTATAGGAAAGACTCTGCCCTCCTGGTGAACCCTGTCCATCCACCAGGCCCGTCAAAGGATATGCGGGGGAGCTCAAGGGGCTACCATCAAAACCACCACCCCCCTCAACCTCCCCTGTACCAAGTAAACCACTGGTCTTCTCATCCTCTTCTCCTCCCAGGCACTTTGCTTTTGAAGGAGCAGGATTTTCTTGCTCCATCTTCCTCTTCGGCGGGCGTTCTCCTCCTTCCAATATAACCATACTTTCTTCTGTAAGTTGCTGGTTAAGGTCTTCCACTTCGGAACATATAACCTCAAATCCGGGGGCCCCCTCGCCTTCTCCTTGCATCAGGTCAGGCTCCTCCCCCTCTCCTGTGTCAAGCTCCACCTCCTCCACTGTTGATTCTCCCCATGTCGGGACCTCGTTATGGAGAGCATTCTCAGCTGAAACTACGGGCGTTTCCTTCATACACTCAACTCCATGCTCTTTGTCAAAAGCGGATTCTTCTGCAACCCAGCCGTCAGTGCGCTCACACACTTCCAAAACACTTGCAGCCTGGGCATAAGTTTTTTTCACTCACATTGTCTGGCTCTGTGCCCTGTGTCCCCGCACAAATCACAGCAGGTTGGCTCCTTGCAATCAGAAGCGAAGTGGCCCTCTTTTTTGCATTTTCGGCACATTTTTACATTATTTTTTTCACAGCCCTCCTGTGTATGACCAAAGTTAAAGCATTTCCTGCAATATTTAGGCTGCTCACGGTAAAACAGAAAACCCTGATTATCTCCAATACTAAAGGTTCCTGGAGGGTGCCTGACTCTCCCAATTGCGTCTTTGCATTGTTTTAACTTACACCAATACTTTGTTCTACCATTATACATGCCAAAGCGGTTTGACTGTCTCACGCCTCCATTTACAGATTCGCAATACCTAGACAGGAACATTTTAACGTCCACTACCGGTACATAAGGATTGTACATATGTAAAATTATGGGGATTTCTCCCAGCGCAAAGCACGGTAAAAGCTCAATACCTTTCATGCAGTCCATATCCTGGGCCTTTCTGGCTTCTTCCATACACATTAAGCATTCCTGGTCCGTCTGGAGGGTAACATCATAGAAACCTTGCTTCTGGAATTCCTGGATACAATACACACGGTCATGCGTTACTTTTAACGTGTCCTGTAATATGATCGGCACCAACTCCTCCAGACTCAGGCCTCTACGTCCATCCTTCACTTTGAATCTTATGGTATTCGCGATGTATGGCAACTTATTCGTCATCCTCCTTCTTCTTAAGGTCTTTAACCCGAAAACAAAGATACTCTCACGGCTCCGCCTCCCAAGCCCTAGGCTTAGGCTTTCTCCAGCGGCGCCCCCTGCAGGCTCATGGCTTAAAACTCCCCTGCCAGGTAAACCCACAGACAGCTGTTTCGACCTTTTTTTTTTGTTTTGTTTTTTTTTTTATATCATCATTTCATCCTATCCTTACAAGTTACCACTTATCTAAAGAGAAAATAACATCTCAAAAAAACCTTACACCCTCCCTGCCTTTCCTAAAATTGCTTTTTTGTTTTTTCTCATATTATCAAACACTTCTTCTGTTTTGTCCCTTTTCCAGTTCAGTATAGATTGTAAATCTTTCATCACTGATTCGGGCGACGCTCCTGGACTATTCTGCTTAATACTGGCAATCCAAAAATCTGACTCCCCCACTTTTTCCTCAACCTCAGCTATTTTCTGCCTTAAATCTCTTTCCCTTAGTGTTTCTTCCGGCCCACTAGGTCCTGCCCCTCCTCTTACCTTACTTTCTGATACTGCCCCCAATACCTTACTTTCTGATACTTTGACCTCAACTCCTGAGTCCTGGATTTGTTTAGGTTTTCTCTCTCCTAGCGCTGTCCTTGCCCTTATTTCTCCTTCGCTCTCACTTCTGCTTGTCCCCCCTACCATACGCTTTGGTGTTCCTATCTTTTCTTTTGACTCCTTTTCCTTAACTCCACTAATTCCTGCATTCACCTCCTTCTCCCTCTTTTCTTTATCTATCTCAACCACTTTCCGTTTTGGTACCTCCTCTGTTTCTTGCGCTTCCCTATCTAACTCCTTTTTCCCCTCTTTCCCTTTGCTCACGGTCAGTTCCTCTTCCACACTCCCGTCAAAACTGGCCGGATCCAGCGCACAAACCTTTGCCTTCACCCCCCTATCTTGCCGTTGCTCACTCTTCCCCTCCCCTTCACCTGTACAAACAATGTCACTTTGTAAACTGCGCTTTTGCGCCCCTTTCTTGGGTCCAGTCGTATCCATTATTTCCACTTCCACCTCCCCCTCTATTGGGCCACCTTCTACCCTTTCTTCTCTTCTTAAATCCTCCTCATACATTGCTGTTATAGCAGGATCAAGCCCTCCCTCTTGGGAACTCTCCATCTCAAAAATTCCCAGACCCTCAACTGTCTCTTCCTCTTCTTCTAGCACACTGTCTCCTTTAGCTGTCTTGGCATATGTCCTTTTAGTGCACTGCCGTGCCAAGTGTCCTTCCTCTCCGCAAAGATGGCATCTCTTAGGGACACCACAGTTGGCTGCAGTATGTCCCTCTTCCCCGCAATTTCGGCACACAATTCCCGTTTTTGTGCAACCCTCCTTTGTATGTCCATAAGTGTGGCACTGCCTGCAATATAGAGGCTGTCCCGGGTAAAACAAAAATCCTCTGTCTCCTCTGATATTAAACATGGCTGGTGGATGTGTAACTCCTCCCACACATGATGGATCCCGTCTGAACCGTACCCAGAAACGTCTCTTCCCGTTGTACATGCCATACGGGTTTTTAAGTTCTTCACCTCCTCTGATCATTTCACAATACCGTTTCAAAAACGTCACAATTTCCTCTTTCCTTGCATACGGATTGTACATGTGAAGTACAAGTGGTCTCTCCTCTAGCATAAAACTTGAAATTACCTTGATGCCTTGTAAGATCGGGTCACCAGACTTCTCCTTGCACTTTTCAAAAGTGCACCAAACATCCGCTTCTTGAAAACAGGTCAGGTCATAAATCCCCTGCGCAGGGAAATCCTGAAGGCAGAAGATCCTCTCAGCGTCCAGACCAATCAATTGCTTCAGCACCTTCTCCACTATCCACTAGAGGTTCACTCGACATCTCTCGGTCTCCTCGATCAGGAACCGAATGGAATTGCGCATTCCAGCTTGCGACGTCATCTCTGCTCTCCCAAGCTCGGGTGCGGCACCCCAAAAGCAGCAAGGGACTTAAGCCTCTAAAGGCGATGTCCCAGGGCAAAGGTGCCGGCCCCTCACTTCTGCATCTGCTCGCTCAGAGCCGCTCGGTCAGGATCACTCCTCACAGCTCAGGATGGCGTGCCCCCCCAAAAGCAGCAAGTGGCTTAAGACTCCCGAAGGAGCCGATGCCACAGGGCCAAGGGGTCACAGTCCCAGCTACACAGCTGTTTCGACCTTGATGGGTCTCATCAGTGTGGGGTTGATTTTAACTGGGAATGCAAGAGAGGCTATGGGATAGGCTATACCATAATACTGAGTTAAGTTATGGTGAGTAAAAAAAGTGACAAAAACCCTCCACAGGAAAGCAAATATGCAAATATAACTGTATGCTCATCTGCATGTCTTAGGCAGGTCTGCAACCCCACCTTTCCCCATTATCACCCAGCATACATCACTTCCACTGCAGCAAGGGATTCTGGGAAATGACATGTAAATGAGCACACAGTGTCACTTTTTGCCTCAATAACCATTTTTAACATGGTTCCCTATAGGCTTAAGCTTGCTGCATGGTCACAGCTTTGAGCACAGACAGGGTTAAGATGCATACCCAGAAAACCACCCACAGACAGCTGTTTCAACCTTTTTTTTTGTTTTTAAATGTTTATTCACATTCACGTATTTTACAATAAGTAAATAAGTAGCAATCTTTCAAAAAACAAATACTTTCATACAATCACAGATTAACCCTTTTCAGAAAATACTTTTCATAATTAAACAAAAAATATATAGTACTACAAATTACACTTTACAAAACCATACTCATATATTTCCTCATCCCATCCTTAAAAAAGACTTTTCAAACTTTCCTGCCTTAATCATTTCTCTATACATAGTTTTACAGTTCAGAAAAATAACAAAACACATGTATCATAATAACGCCTCTTGTATATTCAAGCAAAAACATCCAATATTCCTCAAAATCCACCTTATACAAAATCAAACTCTCCTCTACCTATAACCACCATACTTATATAAAGATTTTGCATAATTATCAGGGTATTTTCTTTGGAAACCTTCAAATTACACTCCAAAATCCTTGCTAGAAGACTGTGCCCTTTTCACAATTACTTTTTCTAGGCAATCCATCTGCTGCTCCGTGGTTAGTCCCTTATGTTCCTCTCGTACTACCCGCAACCAAAAGGTTTGATTTCCCACTTTCTCCTCAACTTCCTCCAATTTCTTGCCTAAGGCTATTTCCCTTGGCGACTCTCCCAGTGGGTACTTTATAGTCAGTGTTTTATCCTTCCCCTTACTCTCACTTCCGCTTACTCCACTTCCTTGTCTTTGTACTTTGATTCCCTTCCCTGTTTGCTTTTGGTCACTTTCCCAATTCTTTTTCGAAGATGCACTATCACTCCCACTTTCTACCACTTTCACTTTTCTCTGTACTACCTTTTCCCACTTTTGTTCTGCTGTTCCTTCCTGTTCTGTTCTACGTTTCAACGCTCTTTTTTCCGCCGAGGACAGCTCCATTGCCTCTTCCTGCGTCTCCTGACTTTTTCCCTTCTCTACCTCCAGGCCAACTAGTTTTCCCCCAGAAAAGGGGCGATCCCTAACAAAACCCCCAACTACTTTAAACCCCAATTCTCTTTAGGTCCCCTTTTCCTCCCTTTTCTCTCTTTCCCATTCTTCTTTCTCCACCCTCCATTCCTCTTTTACTGACTCATAATCCTCTTTTGTCATTTCCTTCCTTAATGCTATGATTTTGTCTAGCTGATCACCAATTATTTTATTACTTATCCCTTTTTTTGCTTTCCTCATGATTCTAACCCAAAAAAACCCATCTCCTACTTTTTTTTGAAATTCCTCAAATTTTCTTTTTAAGGCTTCCGTACCTTCACCTTCACATGCCAGCCCTTCTTCCCCTCCTTCCCCCTGGTCCATCTGTAATTGGTTCATTTCTCCCTCCGCCTCTTCCTTCTTTCTAGCTTCCTCCGCCAACATTGCTTCTCCCTCCAGTCTAAATTCCTCCTCATCCAACCACTTCACCTGCTCCTCTTTCAACCTCAAAAATTCTTCCACAGTCATACACGCTCTTCTCTTCATAATCTCGTCTAATTCACTCATTAGCTCCCTATTACTCACATTCTTTATTGCCTTACGTATTACATTCTCCCAAAACTTTACATCCCCTACTTTCTCTTGAAACACATCCATCTTTACTTTTAAAACTTCCTCCTCTACTTGTACCTCCACTCTTTCCGCCCCTATTCCACTTTGAGAGCTCAGGACTTCCCCTTCACCCTCTTGTAAGAAACCAGGGGTTTCCGCCACTTCCGCAGACCCTCCCTCCTTTAGACCCCCCTCCCTCTGCACCTCCCTTAGGATAAGTCCCCTATACTCTGAGGCACTTCCCGCCTCACTGCCCCATGCCGCCCGGGCATAAGATTTTTGGGTACATTGACGTGCTAAATGACCACGTTCCCCACATAAGTCACACTTTTTTGGGACACGACAGGCCGCCGCTGTATGACCTTCTTCTCCACAATTTCGACACACAATCCCGATTTCACACTCCTCCTTAGTGTGTCCATACTTTTGGCAATTCCTGCAATAAACAGGTTGTCCAGGGTAACTCAGGAAACCCCTTTCGCCTCCAATAGCGAAACTCACAGGTGGCTGCATCACTCCTCCTCCTCGTTCTGGGTCAGGCTTAAAACGAACCCAAAATCTCCGCTTTCCATTGAAGAAACCATATGCATTCCTTAACACTTCTCCACCCCTTACCAGGGAACAGTATCTCCTCAGGAAACAAGCAATGTCTTCCCTCTGCACAAAGGGATTGTACATGTGTACAACCAGCGGTTTGTCCTCCAACATAAAGTTCGGGGCCACGCTGATTCCCAACAGCCTTGGGTCATCCTTCTTCTCACGGCACATCTCATAGATATTCCAGCAGTCTGCATCCGAGATCAGGGTCAGGTCATAAATGCCCTGTCTTGGGAAGTCTTGGAGGCAGTACACCTTTGACGCATCCAACTCCAGCATCTCTCCAAGAATTTTCTCCACCACGTGTTGCAGTCTTACGCGATCTCTCTCGGCTTCCTCGACCAGGAACCGGACTGTATTCCTCATGCCACAGAAAGCCATAGTCCACCTTGAATAAGCTCAGGTGCGGCACCCTAATTGCAGCAGGTGGGTTAAGCCCTTTCGGGCGATCCCACAAGGCAAAGGTGCCGGCCCCTCACTTTCGCTCGCTCTTGATCGCCTCCTGTCGCTCGAGATGGCGTGCCCCCCCAAAAGCAGTAAGGATCTTAAGCCCCCGAAGGGGCGATGATCCAGGGCCAAGGGGGCACAGTCCCGTCTAGTACCCTGCAGAGGAGAGCATGGCTTAAAACTCCCCTGCCAGGTAAACCCACAGACAGCTGTTTCAACCTTGATGGGTCTCATCAGTGTGGGGTTGATTTTAACTGGGACTGCAAGAGAGGCTATGGGATAGGCTATACCATAATACTGAGTTAAGTTATGGTGAGTAAAAAAAGTGACAAAAACCCTCCACAGGAATGCAAATATGCAAATATAACTGTATGCTCATCTGCATGTCTTAGGCAGGTCTGCAACCCCACCTTTCCCCATTATCACCCAGCATACAGCACTTCCACTGCAGCAAGGTATTCTGGGAAATGACATGTAAATGAGCACACAGTGTCACTTTTTGCCTCAATAACCATTTTTAACATGGTTCCCTATAGGCTTAAGCTTGCTGCATGGTCACAGCTTTGAGCACAGCCAGGGTTAAGATGCATACCCAGAAAACCACCCACAGACAGCTGTTTCAACCTTGATGGGTCTCATCAGTGTGGGGTTGATTTTAACTGGGAATGCAAGAGAGGCTATGGGATAGGCTATACCATAATACTGAGTTAAGTTATGGTGAGTAAAAAAAGTGACAAAAACCCTCCACAGGAAAGCAAATATGCAAATATAACTGTATGCTCATCTGCATGTCTTATGCAGGTCTGCAACCCCGCCTTTCCCCATTATCACCCAGCATACAGCACTTCCACTGCAGCAAGGGATTCTGGGAAATGACATGCAAATGAGCACACAGTGTCACTTTTTGCCTCAATAACCATAACTTAACTCAGTATTATGGTATAGCCTATCCCATAGCCTCTCTTGCATACCCAGTTAAAATCAACCCCACACTGATGAGACTCATCAAGGTCGAAACAGCTGTCTGTGGGTGGTTTTCTGGGTATGCACCTTAACCCTGGCTGTGCTCAAAGCTGTGACCATGCAGCAAGCTTAAGCCTATAGGGAACCATGTTAAAAATGGTTATTGAGGCAAAAAGTGACACTGTGTGCTCATTTGCATGTCATTTCCCAGAATCCCTTGCTGCAGTGGAAGTGCTGTATGCTGGGTGATAATGTATATATATATAGGTACTGTACCGTGTATGTGTGTCAATGGATGTAGCACTGAGCTCTGTCTGTGTTTCTTGTTCTGTCTCTGGTTTTAAATATATATTGCCATAGGAAATGCTTGACCATTGACCTGTCTCGTGTAGGTGCACTTTCAACTTTGACCTGTGCCTAGAGAGACTCCACAAATGTATTAGTTGCATACAATACTTACTAATTGTTTTATTCCAATAACATGGTCCTTAACTCGTTCCTTTGAACTATTGATAGTCATAAGTCATCCCAAATGTGTCTCACAGGGAATTAATTTACACAGAGGAATAAATTCTTGTATCCATTTGTGTTTACTACTGTCTTAACATCCGCATATAGACAGAGGTATCCCCTATTAACGCTCCTCAAATTTAAAACTAAGCAACCAATGTGAACTTGACTTTGCTACAATCCAAGATCCTAAGACTGGGTGCCTCAGCCATTGCCAAACCAATTGCTTCCATAATCAACTCTATCCTGTCTGCAGACCATTTCCCTAAGACCTGGAAAACTGCCAGAGTTGTCCCAATCTTCAAAATGGGGACAAAAACACTGTCTTAAACTACAGGCCCAATCTCTCTTATCCCAATAGACACTTGCTCTCATTCATGCTATCTGCCATCTGCCATCTCCTCTGATACAAATGGTGTCAACCTTTTAGTCATTTAATACTAACTAACCTTAAAACTCGCCCCACAAATCAAGATTGTAAGCTCTTCCGGGCAGGGATTTCCTTTCCTATTGTCTGATTTTGCTGTACTTATATTATAATTCCCTGTACTGTATTCTTTGTGAAGTGCTGAATACATTTTTGGCACTATATATTTTTTTTATACAAATATTTTTATTAGTTTTCATGGAGGGTTACAGGCAGCATTCAAAAACATATACAGGGGACTTCATAGAGTAAATATCATATTACACTCATACATTTGAAACCTGATCAGCGAGAAACCTGCATAAACAGTAATTCATACCGGGTAGTAACTCCTCCTATTTTAAGAAAAAGGATAGCGAAGGACAGGTAGAGAGAGAGGAAGGGGGGGAGGGATGGGGGGGAGGGAGGCGCAGCGAGCTTACAGTTCGGGTGTAGTACTTTTAGTTTTTAATTATAGGGCCATAAGTCCCAGACCTTGTCGAACCGGTCCAGGTTCTGTTGTAAGAGAGCGGACAAATACGCCATCAATTTGATCTCAGTTGTCCTCCGAAGGACCATCTGTTTGGAAGGATGTTTAATTTTTTTCCAATTGGCTGTGAGCGAGCACAGAGCTGCTATGAGTAGATGTGTGATTAGTTTTCTCATGGGAGCTGAGATTGATTCCATTGGTTTTGCTAGAAGGAACAACAGGGGGTCTAGAGGGATCTCCTCTCCTGTTATTTCCTCAATTATAGAATGGATCACATTCCAGAATATCTGGACCTTAGGACATGACCATAGTATATGTGCCAGGTCTCCTCCTTGGCCACAGTCTCTCCAACACATATCAGGCTGGCCAGGGAAGATCTGACTCGGTCTTCTTGGGGACAGGTACCAGTGGAATTGAATTTTGTATTTATTCTCTTTGGTAGTAGTACAGATGGATGTTTTTGCTGCAGCTTCCCAAATGTCCTCCCAGTCATCTCTATCTATTTCTACGTTTAGGGCCTCAGCCCATTTTATCATGTAATTGTGGTTGGCGGTTGTCCTGGAACGTGCTAGTCCCAAGTAAATTCCTGAGATCAGCCCTCATTGGTATGTTCCCACCGCACATCTTTTTTCAAAAGTCGTGAGACCCCTGAATTTGGTGCTTTGGGAGGCTAAATGAAGGAAATGTCTGATCTGAAGGAATCCATAGAAAGGAAGTTTTACCAAGGTTTCTGTAACTAAATTGAGTCAGGGTCCCCTTATTGAGAAGGTCTGACGCCATCTTTATCCCAGACTCTCTGAATTGTTTGAAGTCCCTGGGGTTACAACCCGGGGGAAAGTCTGGGTTGCCGAATATAGGGAGGATGTCAATTCATATCTGTCCTTTGCATTTGTCCAAATTTTCCACGTTCATCTCGTGGCGCCCAGGCCTATTTTGCCTTGTTTTGTTTTCTTCCCACCACCTTGGGACCAAAGTAATACTGAAAGGGACAGGGGAGCCACATCGGAGGCCTCAATCTCCAAACAGCCACAAGACGCTGGGTCATTATTCCAGATCACCATTTGTTTTAGGTGGGCTGCTCTATAGTACTTAATTATATCGGGCACACCTAGGCCTCCACACTCCTTTGGGGCAAGCATTACCGTTTGTGCCACTCGCGGCCTCTTGTCTTTCCATATAAATTGGAAGATACTATTTTGGATGTTTTTGAGGTCTGCCAGCGGCACGCATACTGGGAGAGTCTGGAAGAAATACAGTAGTCTGGGAAGGATGTTCATCTTAACTGATGCCGCCCTACCGAGCCACGAATTATGGTATTTGTTTAATATCTGGAGGTCTTTTTTAATATTGGTAAATAATGGAGGAAAATTGCAGTTATATAATGCAGAATACTGTATGAGTTGGCTATTCTAACTCCCAAGTATTTTATGTTTGTGGAGCTCCACTTATAACTAAAATTGAGCTGCATTAGTTTTACTTCCTGAGGAGACAGGGATAGGTTCAGGGCTTCTGATTTATCGCTGTTAATTTTGTACCCTGAAATCCCGCCGAATCTTCCCAACTCAGACTGAAGATTAGGAAGGGTCGTCATGGGGAATGTCAATGATAGAATAACGTCATCTGCGAACAACGAGATTTTGTGTTCTCTGTCCCCGATGATGACCCCCTTAATATCTTGGTTTTGTCTAATTGTTGCTGCAAGGGGTTCGATTGATAGTGCGAAAAGGAGTGGAGATAGAGGGCAGCCCTGCCTGGTACCCTTCTGGATTTTTATGGGAACTGAGTTTCCTCCTGGGAGTTTTACAAAAGCCGATGGGTTCTTATATAAGGCCCTAACTCCCTCCAGGAAGGGACCTCTAAATCCGAATTTAGTCATGGTATGGTCTAAGAAGTCCCATCTGATTCTATCAAATATTTTTTCAGCATCGAGACTCAATAGGAAGGCTTTTGTTCCCTCTAGATGCACGTGGTCCATAATATTTATTATTTTACGCGTATTATTCGAGGCTTGTCTGCCTGAAACAAATCCGACCTGGTCTTTGTGGATCAAGCTCGGTAATATTGGATTTAGTCTATTTGCTAGGATTTTAATATAGGTTTTGAGGTCCAAATTAAGTAGAGATATTGGTCTATAGCTCCCGCATTGAAGCGGGTCTCTTCCTTCCTTATGAAGGTTAGCTGTGGACATAGATACTGGGACATCCTCCCCTTCCATAAACAAATTGAAAACCTCTGTTAAGTGTGGGACTAGCACTTTCTTGAATGTTTTATAATATTGCTGCAATTTTAGGGTCAAGCCAATTGAAGTTGAAATCCCCAAGAACTAGCAGCTCACTCTTCTCATTCAGAGAGGAAATGGAGCCAAGAAATTGGGTGATATCAGTCAGGGATTGTAGTGGGGCTTTAGGGTGGCGGTAGATGCCAGCAACCAAGATGGGCTTAGAAAAGGGGAGGCAGATTTTGCCAACTAGAATTTCAAAAGTGGGTGGGCTTGGGGGGCAGTTTAACAGTGTAAATTGTAAGGTGTCTGCAATATAAAATAACACCCCTCCTGCTCTCTTTGACCAATCTCTCCTAAAAATGTAGTATTCCTGAATGGCGATATTTGCATCAGGGGATTTAGGGGTTAGCCATGTTTCTGTAAGAATGATGGCTTTGGGTTTATGCATAAGGCACCAAGCCCTTAGTTTGTCCAGTTTGGGCAGCAGGCTCCGGATGTTTATATGGGCGACAGATAGCCCTTTTTGAAATTTAAAGGTGGAATTCTCAGGGGCATGGGACAGAGCTGAAATGAGAGGACCTGGGTTAGGTTCAATATCACCTGCTAAAGAGAGTAACAGTACGAGTAGGAATTTGGGTAGTTGTTTGGAAGTTGTAAATTTGTGGTGTTTGCCATTAGAGTGAGAGGTGGTTGGTGTGCTGCTTTTTAGAGTTCTCCACCAACATTCAGTAGATAGTGCAAGGCTTTTGAGTAGTCCAGGGTGTATGGTGATGTTGGGTGTGGACCAGGATGGAGGAGTTTGTAGTGGATAGAGGGCGTCACATCTCCATGAGGCCAGGAGAAAGAAAAAAGTTAAGATACATAGCAGGTTCATTATGCCAGAGGTAGACAGTGCTGCATGGAGCTGTTGTGAGCAGAGTGAGTGTGTGCAGACTAAACAGCAGGGGTGTGCCTGTTCTTTGTCAAATGTTTAGCTGTATTGCAATGCTAGAATCAATTCAGGGTTTCAGTGTATTGTGCAGTCAGTTTTGGGAGAGGCTGCAGTGAATAAGTTGTAATGGGGTGGGGGGTTAAAATATGCAGGTTAGCAAGCATGGGATTATAGTGTGATCTGAATAGCTTACCGTTTGTTGTCTTGAGTAAGGAGTTTGCAGAAAGTTGCAGTCCCCAGTCACCTCTAGTCAAACTATAGTCTAACTATATTTATCACTTAAAAGCTCACTTTAAATGCCTCACTAATGCCAATGCAGTACCTGCAAAATACAGGAAAGGTATTGGTTTTACACAGCAAAAGCAGTCACATGACCATCCCCCCACCCCAATAAATCAACTTGTTCCAGTTGGTCAATTAACAGCACAGAGTTAAGAGGGGAAAAAAAAAAACTTTTTGATATTCAAACATACTAACTTATATCAGTGCTAAAGGCCAGAGTCAATCTTTTAAACAGGACTTGCACATCAGGAACATACCTGTGAAGAGAATGCAATTAGATCCATGTCATATCAGCTGAGGTTATTGGTCTTACATGAAGAAAGTAAGTATATTAACTATAGTCTAACTAAATTTGTCACTTAAAAGCTCACTTTAAATGCCTCTCTAATGCCAATGCATAATGGTATTGTGACAGAGTCACTGACTCAGTAGGCTGGAACTGTGAATGGAGAGATGCTGCAGCCAGTACACAGAGCGTTAATTTCCTCAGAGAGAGAAAGCACAGCTGAAGACTGATTAAACAGGGGCTGAACTCACCAGTGAAACAAGTGCTTTAAAAAGCAGGAAGTTGCTCACACAAGGTGAGCTTGTTTATCCCCAGGAGGCTGGAGAGACTTCTCCCGGCTAGGAAGCCCTAGCTGTTGCTCTGGTCCCCCAGTCCTGCAAGGAGCTTTGCTGCTGGGACCAGCTGGGACCCCAACCCAGGATAAAGATAAAGATTGCAGCGAGCTGGACACAGCCTGCTCCCCGGAACCGGTGTTCCTGTTTGCTATTGGAGCTGCATTACAGATAAGACTTTGTTATGATACTTATTTGTTATACTTTGTAGAGCACATGTTTTGAGCATAACCAGATTAACTGGCTGCCCTGTTAGTAAGGGCTCAAGAAGTGAGTTAGTTTCCCTAACGGGAATAGGCTTTATTTTCTAGAAAGTAGTTTCTTAAAGGGACAGTGCACTGTACTTTATTTTGGTTGTGGCTAATAAACCACTACAGTTTAAAGTTTCCCATCGTGTCTAGCGTCTTACTGACCCCGCCGCAAGGCCGTCTTGCCACAGGTGGTGTCAGAAGTGGGATGCTATGCCTCTGGGGGTCAGTAGATGAAGATGTGTTGAGACACTGAAATCAAGCAGAAAAAAAAGTGTTATTTTGCTGAAGCATTGAATTTACAGCTAGCAAGTGCTGAATGTAAAGTTTGCCCCGTCGGGTATGAAAGGATTGCTGTGTAAAGCTAATGCCTTTTGCTGAAGCGAGTGAATTTGCAGCTAGCAAGTGCTGTGTGTAAAATTTGCCCTTTCTGGTATAAAAGAAAGTGAAAAAGGATTTTGGCAAAGATGTTGTCCTAAGAAGAACCCAGAAGGTTCAAACATTGTAAAGCACGTACAACTTACGTGTGTTGTGCAAAGTCTGCCTCGTCGGGTGTGGGGAAAAAACGGGGTTTTAAAATGGCCGCCGTCAAGTGTCAGTTTTGCAATGTACATAACCATACAAAACAGTCTCCCTTCAGGCCATATGATGATTATGATGACGACGCATATGTGGCCCCGAGAAGAGAGCCGTACCCGCAGATGGAAGCAGCAAAAGTGACCAGTGTCCAGAGCGCAGGACCCCATAACCTTGGAGTCAGTGACCAGGAATTCGAACGTGCCGGCTAGAAGGAAACCAGGTGACCTGCTAAAGGAGACAGTATGCTGGGCCTCTCATGAACCAGGTCACACGGGGAAAGTATGTCCCCACATTCTCAAATATAAACAGTGGCAAAAGGAGCAACATGATGAATATTGTCTCCCACAGCTGCAATAGCAAGCAACGCATTGTGAATACAAGCAAGATGTGGAAGCTGATACCAGTGTGTGTGTGCCCGGTACCACTGATGTCTCTGGAACTAATAAAACAAAGCGAAAGAAGAAGCAAAAGAAAAATATTTATCACGTCACAGAGGAAGTGATCGAACCACTTGGGCCTGCGATATCAGGACAACAGGTGTCAGCAAGCCACCGAGATGTGCTGCAGACCGGAGTGATGGGCAGGATTGTCACGGGAATGGTGGCAAAGGAAAAGGAGCAAAGGGAAGCTGAATCCTTGATCCAGGACAAAGAGGCCTTAATTTCTGCACTCCAAACTGCCCACCGAGATTATGAGGTCTTGCAGGAGCAATTGAATAGGGAGCGAGAAGCGAACGCCGAGGTACGGAGGTGCATACTCCAAGCTATACAAGAGTATGAGGCTTTAAAGAAAACAGAGCGTCTCTTACGGAGTGAGTTGGAGGAGCTGACGACAAGTTTGGATAAGGCCAACACCGCAATTGGTACCATGGAATCAGAGAGAACAAGTCCTGACTGGAGACTATGCTATAAGATGTCCCAGAGAGATGTGCAAAACTTCATCAAAGACTTAGAAGTTTCTCACCAAGAGGCTTGCGAGCTCAAAACAGAGCTGGAGCTTTCACGCCGGAAGGGTCACTGTCTAACTACAGAGCTGGGTACTTTGAAGAAAGCCAATGAGACGGTCCTAAGGGATATACTGTAGAGACTGTGAAAATGGAGAATATAAACCTGAAGGAAGAGGTTTTAAACCTGACTGGTGAGGTCAGTGATGGGACTGAGAAGCTTCACCAAGCATACAAGAGAAAGGTTCCCCCCTGAATGCACTCAGATCAACCAATAAATGTGTTATGGGAAATTTAAAATAATTTTAATAGTATCCCTAATTAAAAATGATAATTGTACAGAAGGGAGTGGTAAACAAATCCATGGCCACCCCCAAAAATGGCATACCAACACAAATGTAGACTTAATTAATCGTGTTATATATGTCTACAAAAAGAAAAGGAAAAAATGAAAAGAAATACACCTAAGCACATTGGTATATTGCCTCAGTCCAAAGTAACCCCAACATAATTTGGCACAAACCTATTGATGGAGTGCGCTATTATCTATAAAACCGGCAGTCTCAAGGTTGAGTACACTGTCGATACTGAATCTGGGGAGTAGGCCAAAAATATAATAAAATACCAATTTGAGCTGGCATCTATACAGCCAGGCGATAAGGTGTAATTGTGTGAATACCCAAGACGGCGTACGATCCCACTACTAGCACGTCCAAAATCACTCATTGTTAACAACCTAATGCAGTAAAGTATTCAACTAGCCATATCATATGTCCTAAAAAGGGCTAGCACAAAATGTGCTCAGTGATGGCCCTGAGGCACGGTTCAAAGACCGTATCAAGTTATAGCCTCTTTTAGCTAGGATAAATTAAAACATTAGGGTAGTTCTCCAAAAATATTTACAAACTCTCATGGGAACACAAACAGTATATTCTCCTTGGGTATATCTAATAATTATTAATATAGCACATGTATCAATATTCTCAATAAGTAATGAGAACGCTACATATCCCGCATTAGTCTCTGCAGTTACTGTAGTTAACCCATTGTTATTCATGCCCAGAAATACATAGTAGCAAATTCATGGGGGCACTTATACTGCTGGTCAAAACAGATTATGGGCCTCATGCAGTAAGCCCCGATAAGGCTTTTTCGGCATTTTATAGCCATTTTTTTCCTTCCAGATTCAGTAAGCGCCGATAAGTGGGAATTATCGGCAACTTTTCCTCCCGATAAGAACTTATCGGGAGACGGCTGGCGATAAGCCACTTATCGGCACTTTTTTAACCCGGCTGAATTCAGGAAGCCCCGATCAGCTTTTCGGTGCTGATCGGCACCCCAGATTGGAGATTTTATGGCCAATCCAGCCCGCCAACACAAGTTGGCAACTTGCTGGAGGAGAAGCATCAGCCGGGGCGACACTTAGAAAAAATCAGCCCTTTTTCCTGCCTGTGATTGATTCCGGGGGTCTCCGGAGCTGATACCCGCACCGGAGCCCCCCGGCATGCATCCGAGGCAGGAAAAAGGCATTTAAAGGCCACTTCATTACCTTAGCGGCTAACCGCTAAGGCAATGAAGGGGTTAACCCACCGTGCCATCTTTATTGTGGCTAGCGGGGGTGGGTGAAGGGGGTATTTGGCCCTGGGCGTGAGTTTAGGACTCACCGCTACGGTAATGAAGGGGTTAAGGCCTCCCGCTACCCACCCGCAAGCCCTAAACAACCACCGTTGGGGCTAATACCCCCTTCACCCACCCCCACTACCCACAATAATAAAAAATACACACACCAGCCCCACACTAACTAAATAAATATATATAGTCAGGAGAGGCCTCGGTTTCCGGGAGGGACTTCCGTTTTGTGCGGGACACCAGACCGGGTGAGCGTCACTTCCGGTAGAAGGAGACCGCGCACGAGAGGACACCATTACAGGCTCGAACGGCACCACTGGCTTATGAGGGCCAATCTCATAACTGCTTTCAAATAACGCTTTACTTGTGAGTGGGCATTTGTCTGGTTTTAAATGTTCCATAAAATTATTGGTAAACTTTAATGCACTAGGTGTGCGCCTCTTTTCTTTTTTCTTTTATATATATATATATATATATATATATATATATATATATATATACACACTGGCGACACACTTTATTCGAGCTTGGCTAGTCCCACGAATTCGGGTATACCCGGGTGTATTGAGGTTTGTGACTGTTTTCTGCCCGAGTGCATTGAGGTATTTTCCAGGCAGGGATTGAAGCATTTTATTCCCGCTGGCTGCAATACTGCACAGTATATATATATATATATACTGCATTACAATTCATGAATTTATGCCATCTGGTAGACACGCGAAGCATTGCAGCCTATTAAATCCTAATCATTATCATTTAACAGATCAGCCGCCCGTCAGCCAGGCATGAACCCAGGCTTGGAAGGCAAACGCAATGTGGCTTGTCAGAGGTGAGGAGCGGCGCATTCCAGGTATCTGCCAGGTACATACTGGGTATTTGCTCGAATAAAGTGTGTCGGTGCAGTATATATTTATTTAGTTAGTGTGGGGCTGGTGTGTGTGTATATATATATATATATATATATATATATATATATATACACACACCAGCCCCACACTAACTTAATAAATATATACTGCACCGACACACTTTATTCGAGCAAATACCCAGTATGTACCTGGCAGATACCTGGAATCTATATATATATATACATATATATATATATATATATATATATATATATATATATATACATATATATATATATATATATATATATATGACCCCAACAACACCTATACCCCCCTAACATACAGTATAGTAATGGGCACAATGACTATTATCCACAAATGGATAATAGTGCAGTTGTCCATTTAAAATACATACACAGCAATAAATAAATTAAATACATATAGCACTCACCCATGTCCGGCTGCCACGATGAAGGCCATCCTCATCTTCATCCTGCCCATGCCCCATCCGCTTCTGCAAAACAGACACAAGAATTAAAACATCCAATGTAATGTCCCCTAACCCCTTAATCACCACAGCGGTTATTAACCGCCACAGTCATTAAGGGGTTAACCCACCATCACCCACATACCCTCCCCCACTAACCCCCCCAACCCTGAGGCCTACCCACCCTCACCCACTACCCACAGGGGAGTCCTACCAAATACCATTGGGGCCAATACCCCCTATCCCCCCAGCACATACAGTACAATAATGTGCCAAATAACTATTATCCACATAGGGATAATACATTATTTGGCCATTATTAAACACATTAAATACCGTAATAAAATTAAGAAAATTGTACTAACCTCATCAATAAGAAGGCTCCGTCGTCATCATCATCCTTGTGGCCCGTTGCCAAAATAATAAATAGGCAATACATCTCAATTACATTAACATACCAATGAACCCCTTAATCACCTTATCGGGTACTAAACTCAAAGGTAATTAAGGGGTGAAGCCATCCTGCAATGGCAACACCACTTATGCATAACATCCTCAATGAATTAAAAAGCAATTTCCTAAACAAATCTCATTTAATCATTCAATCTGAAGGCTCAAATGCCACTTAAAACATTGCTTTTACAGTGTATACATGTAGCATAACATGTAAACTACATGTACACGCTGCAAATCAATGTTAACAATACAGTAATCCAACTAAAATAGCCTGAGATCACAAGAAGTATATAATGTAAGCAAATAAAGTCACCATCAATGAATAAACACATATGAATTACATCCCTAAACAATTAAAATACCATTCATACCAATTACACAATTGACTATAGCTATCGTAACAGAGAACAAGTTCAAAACATACAAAAAAGGACACCAACATTTACAATATACTAAAGCAACCCTCTCCATAACCTACAGTACAGCGTAAAGCCCAAAACTTACATCTCTCTAATAATAAAATACATTTAGCACACATCTATGCATAGCAGCATAGCCACAATCATTTACAATAGAGAAAATCAAGCTTTAACAACACTATCATTTCTTACCCTAGGGGGTGTATGTTGTTTATTGCAATGTTTATTGGGGGCAAATGTCCCCAATAAACATGCTATTCTGCCTTAACCCCTTCATTGCCTTAGCGGCTATCCGCTATGATAATGAAGCAGCATTTATGTATTTTTAATACTATTGTGCGGGAGCAGGGGGCCCCCTGAGCTGAACCGCATTAATTTGTGTCTCAGAGACCCCCTGCTTCCCGAATTACAGGCCCCGGTTTGGGGCATCGGTTACAGTGTCGCCGCCATATTTATAGCGGGCACGTCGAGAATGGGACGCTATAAAGATGGCGGCGACACTGCCACCCGATGACACATTCCGGGGCCTGTAACTCGGGAAGCAGGGGGTCCCTGGTCCACAAAGTGATGGGGTTCGGCTCAGGGGACCCCCTGCTCACAGTACAGTATTATTAAATAAATATTAATGCTGCTTCGCTACCGTAGCAGATACCCTGTAAGGTAAGGAACAAGTCTTTATTGATGTGTGTGTTTTACTCATAGTGTAGATGTGCAGAGGGTCTCCGGAGCTGAAGCGTTTTTGTTTTAGGTCCGGGGACCCCCTGCTTCCCGAGATACAGGCCCCTTTAGGGGGTGCCGGTATCCCTCTGCTTTGTTTACATGCCGCGGTCACGTGATCGGGACCTTGAAACGCAGAGGGATACCGGCACTTCATAAAGGGGCATGTATCTCGGGAAGCAGGGGGTCCCCCGACCTGAAACCAACGCGGTTCAGCTCCGGAGAACCCCTGCACATGTACTGCTGTGGCCGAGTTTATTCGAGCATTTGCCCGTTCTCGGCCGCAGCAGTAACCTGGCGCGCGCCGGAGGGTGCCGGGCCCGCGCCGAAGCCTCGGAGGAGAGGCCCGCCGATCGGGGATTCCCCCTCTCCTCACCGGGTCCGCCGGTTCCCCCGGAACATCCCGCCGCCGTCCTCACATCCGCGCGACACCAGGGCTCCCTCGGGGAGCCCTGGGCACGCGTACAGGCGGCACAGGCACCCGATGACGCGTGACCGCGCATCGGTGATGCGCGGCACGCTGAGGGAGTGCGGCTCGCAAGCCGGGACATATCCCGGCTTGTGGAATGAGCCGTACTCGAATAAAGTGTGCCGCCTGTGTACACTAGGAGTAAAAGTTGTTTAAAAATACTTTATTTGTTGCCGATGTTTGCGCTGAGAGAGCGGCTTGTCTCTCTCTGCTGCAAACATCTATCGCCACCAAAAGCCTATCGGAAGGCTTATCGGGAGCTAGGCTGTATCGGCACAGGCTCATCGGCAGCTTTGCTTTCGCAGTGCTTCGGCAGGGATCGGAAGGATTCGGCCATTACTGAATACTGCGAGGGCAAATCGCCACAAAAAGGCCGATCCCCCACCTATCCGCCACACTTGGCGAAAAGATTTTATCGGGCCTTACTGCATGAGGCCCTATATTGCAACAGTCTCAATAGATACATGTATCAACGCTATACATGTTGCCAAGAGAGTTGATCACGACAAATAGTGATTTATCCAAGGAGATACACTTACAGGTAGTCCATACCACAATTATTACATTCCATCATCACCCAACCATAACGGGGAGAGGGGGGAAGGTGATACAGCTATCTGAATAATGTTTGTTCACTTAGGGTATCATGCAGTAAGCAGCGAAAAAATGCATTAGCCAGTTTAGCAATTAGCCATGTTTTTGGCGTGTTAAACTGGCTGTATGCTGTAAGGGGCGAAACCCTGGAGAATGAATGCGCCACCACCATTTGATGAAATGGCGTGTAACCGGTGGCGGGACGGCTGCCTGGCGAGAAACTGCCGAGAAGCCATCCCCTGCCGAGTTGTGTTTGCAGCAGAGAGAGATCCGCTGCTCTCTCGGCGCAAACATCAGCACAATAAAAATTATTTTTAAAACAACTTTTATTCATAGTGTACATGTGCAGGGGGTCTCCGGAGCTGAACCGCATTGGTTTCAGGTTGGGGGACCCCTGCTTCCCGAGATACAGACCCCTTTATGAGGTGCCGGTATCCCTCTGCATTTAAAGGTCCCGATCACGTGATCGTGGAATGTAAACAAAGCAGAGGGATACCGGCACCCCATAAAGGTGTCTGTATCTCGGGAAGCAGGGGTCCCCGGACCTAAAACAAAAGCGCTTCAGCTCCGGAGACCCTCTGCACATCTACACTATGAGTAAAACACACATATCAATAAAGACTCGTTCCTTACCTTACAGGGTATCTGCTATAGTAGCGAAGCAGCATTAATATTTATTTAATAATACTGTACAGTGAGCAGGGGGTCCCCCGAGCTGAACTGCATCACTTTGTGGACCAGGGACCCCCTGCTTCCCGAGTTACAGGCCCCGGTATGTGTGATCGGATGGGCAGTGTCGCCGCCATGTTTATAGCGTCCCATACGCTACGTGCCCGCAACAAACATGGCGTCCACACTGTAACCGATGCCCCAAACCGGGGCATGTAACTCGGGAAGTAGGGGTTCTCTGAGCCACAAATAAATGTGGTTCAGCTCAGTGGGCCCCCTGCTCCCGCACAATATTATTAAAATACATTAATGATTCTTCATTACCATAGTGGATAGCCGCTAAGGCAATGAAGGGGTTAACGCATAATAGCATGTTTATTGGGGACAAATGCCCCCAATAAACATAGCAGCAATACACAATGCAATACAGTAATGGGCAACATTACTATTATCCACAAATGGATAATAGTGCAGTTGTCCATTTAAAATACATACAGAACAATAAATAATAATAATAATAATAATAATAATAATAATAATAATAATAATAATAATAATAAATAAAAAAAAAATAAAGACATTTAATACATATAGCACTCACCCATGTCCGGCTGCCACGATGAAGGCCATCCTCATCTTCATCCTGCCCATGCCCCATCCGCTTCTGCAAAACAGACACAAGAATAAAAACATCCAATGTAATGTCCCCTAACCCCTTAATCACCATAACAGTTATTAACCGCTACAATCATTAAGGGGTTAACCCACCCTCACCCACATACCCTCCCCCACTAACCCCCCCACCCCCTGAGGCCTAACCACCCTCACCCACTACCCACAAAGGAGTCTTATCAGATACCCTTGGGGCCAATACCCCCTCCCCCCAACACATACAGTACAATAATGTGCCAAATAACTATTATCCACATATGGATAATAAATTATTTGGCCATTATTAAACACTTTAAATACCGTAGTAAAATAAAGAAAATTCTACTAACCTTATCAATAAGAAGGCTCCGTCGCCAGCATCATCCTTGGGGTCCATTGCTAAAATAATAAATATCCAATACAGTACATATCAATGACAATAACATACCAATGAACCCCTTAATTACCTTATCGTGTACTAACCTCAAAGGTAATTAAGGGGTGAAGCCATCCTGCAATGGCAACACCACTTATGCATAACATCCTCAATGAATTAAAAAGCAATTTCCTAAACAAATCTCATGTAATCATTCAATCTGAAGCCTCAAATGCCACTTAAAACATTGCATTGACAGTGTATACATGTAGCATAACATGTAAACTACATGTACACGCTTCAAATCAATGTTAACAATACAATAATCCAACTAAAATAGCCTGACATCACAATAAGTATATTATGTAATCCAATAAAGTCACCATCAATGAATTAACAGACATGAATTACATCCCTAAACAATTAAAATACCATCCATACCAATTACACAATTAACTATAGCTATCGTTACAGAGAACAAGTTCAAAACATACAAAAAAGGACACCAAAAATTACAATATACTAAAGCAATGCTCTCCATAACCTACAGTACAGCATAGAAGCCCAAAAATTACATCTCTCTAATAATAAAATACATTTAACACACATCTATGCATAGCAGCATAGCCACAATCATTTACAATACAGTAAATCAAGCTTTTACAACACTATCATTTCTTACCCTGTATGTATATATCTCTCTAGACATACATACATACATACATACATACATACATACATACTGTCAGGATGTGCTCACCACAAACGAGACGGGACCGCTGTGCTGAGGTGGGATAGGATATAACGCCACCCACAGCCACAAGGGCACGTCTTGATTGAAGAGTGGTCTGGGATTCCGGGATCGGGGTAGGAAAGGTACGGATGGTAGAGGGTGCGGAAGCCAAGTCCAGGGTTAGAGAGAGAGACGTTGTCGTTTACCGTAAGCCACAATCGGAATGCCAGAGATGAGGAGAGTCGTGATGCCGTATGCCGAGTTTGGGATGCCAGAGGTGCAGGAAGACGTAGCAGAAGCCGGTCCGGTACACGAGGGAATCTGTGAAACAGAACTAGGGAGGCAGAGAGTGATGAGAACAACTGGTTCTATGCTCAGCCGACGAGTCAATGAAGCTGCTGGGTATATATAAGCAAGAGGGTCCAATGGCAGAGTAGCAAGGTGGAGGTGTGTGAATGGGCCGAGCTACGGCAGGGATAGGTCCAGCATGAGTCCCAGGGGAGGAGCCATAAAGTCCAGGAGTGAGGTTGTATTTAGTGGCAGCAATAGTTTGAGGTACTGTGCCTTTAAGAGACTGGTCTGCCTCCGTGTGGCCGCGCCTCCGTGTAGCAGTGTTTGCGGGTGTGTGACCGGGCATACCCGCAGGACCAACCCTTGAAGAGGAACACTGGCGTGCGCGCGCGCGCCCATATGGAGCTGCGATCGGCGTTTTGCAGGATGGCTGCCTGTGTGCCGCGGGAGGACCCGCCGGAGCTGCAGGTGAGTTGAAAGCACGCCGGGAACGGCGTGAATACTGGCTCCTTACAGTACCCCCCCTTTAGGCGCGTCCTCCGGGCGTCCATGACATGGCTTGGAGGGATTCATATGATGGAAAGCCTGGACAAGTCAAGGTGCATGGAGATCCCGGTGGGGAATCCATGAACGTTCCTCTGGTCCGAACCCCTTCCAGTGGACCAGGTATTGCACTCCTTCTCTGGAAATCCTTGAATCCAGGATAGACTGGACCTCATACTCCTGTTGACCTTGGATCAGAAGAGGAAGTGGAGGAGAAGTGGTCTTTGAAAAACGAGGACTCTGAAATGCTGGTTTAAGCAAAGATACGTGGAAGACTGAAGGAATCTTCATCGAGGGTGGAAGGCGCAGGCGATAAGCCAAAGGATTAATCCTCCTAACCACGGGAAAGGGACCGAGGAACTTAGGTGCTAGTTTCATGGTAGGAACTTTTAGTCGTATGTTCCTGGAAGAGAGCCAAACCCTGTCTCCTGGAGTGAACTCCGGAACCTGGCGTCGAAGGCGGTCTGCCTGGAGTTTCTGTCTCCCTGTGGCCACCTTTAAGTTCTCCTGAATCCTCTTCCATAAGTCTTTCAGCCGGGAGATGCGCTTGTCAACCGCTGGTACTCCTGAGGATAGAGGGGAGAAGGGTACACGGGAAGGATGAAAGCCACAATTTATAAAGAAGGGAGATTCTTGAGTGGAGTCATTGCGAAGAGAGTTAAGAGCAAACTCGGCCCACGGAAGTAGATTCACCCAGTCATCCTGTGTATCGGTAATAAAACATCGAAGATATTGTTCCAGGTTTTGGTTGGCCCTTTCCGTCTGCCCATTGGTCTGTGGGTGGTATCCTGAAGAGAATTGAAGTGAAATCCCCAATTTTCGGGAAAAGGCACGCCAAAATTTTGATACAAATTGAGGTCCGCGATCCGAAACAATGGTTGCTGGCACCCCATGAAGACAAAAAATTTCCTGAATGAAGATATCCGCAAGGCGGGAGGAATTCAGAAGACCCCTCAAAAGGCACCAGGTGTGTCTGTTTGGAAAAACGATCAATGACCACAAGAATCGTATCCTTTCCCTTGGAGTCTGGAAGCTCTACAATGATGTCCATAGAAATATGGTTCCAGGGACGATCTGGAATGGGTAAATGAAGAAGAAGGCCTGCTGGTTTGACCCGAGGTACCTTGTTGCGAGCACAAGTACCACACGCTTTAACAAACTCCTCTACATCCTTAGCACTCTCTGGCCACCAGAAGGTGCGTTGAACCAGGTCGTTGGTCTTCCGTATCCCCGGTTGTCCTGCAGATTTAGAAGAATGGCACCATTCGAGAACCTTATTGCGGTGTTGGAATGCCGTATAGAGTCTTCCCTCCGGAACTTTGAGCCCTATAGGAGTCTGGGTTTGTTCGAATTGAATCTTGCCCATAATATCAAAGGAGTTGGTGGACAAGATACATCTGGAAGGAATGATTGTCTCTAGCTGCTCTTCAGATTTTTCCTCAGCAAGGAACTGTCGAGAGAGAGCATCTGCTTTAAGATTCTTGGAGCCAGGAATGAAGGAGATAAGAAAATTAAATCGTGAAAAAAATAATGCCCAGCGGGCTTGCCGAGAGTTCAAACGACGTGCCCCTTCCAGATAGAGAAGGTTCTTATGGTCTGTAAGAATGGTTATGGGTATCTCTGTACCTTCTAAGAAATGTCTCCACTCCTCTAATGCCAATTTGATCGCCAAAAGCTCCCGATTCCCGACATCGTAGTTCCGTTCTGCAGATGAAAATTTCTTCGAAAAGAAGGCACATGGGTGCAGTCTGGCTAAGGGAGATGTCCTCTGGGACAAAACAGCCCCAGCCCCGATGTCAGAAGCATCTACCTCCAAGGTAAATGGAAGTTTAGGATCCGGGTGTGTGTGGATGGGCGCAGAGACAAAAGCCCTTTTCAGCAGATCAAATGCCTGTATGGCGGTTTCAGACCATGATGAAGGATCTGCACCTTTCTTAGTGAGAGCAGTTATGGGAGATACTGTAGAGGAAAAATTGCGGATGAAACGTCGATAATAGTTCGCAAAACACAGGAAGCGTTGCACGGCTTTGAGAGTGGTCGGGCGAGGCCAGTCCAAAATCGCCTTAAGTTTCTCTGGATCCATATTGAAACCGGAATCAGAAATAACGTAACCCAAAAATGCCACTGATTTGAGATGGAACTGACATTTCTCCAATTTCGCAAAGAGATGGTTCTCCCGAAGGCGTAACAACACCTGTTGAACGTGTTTGATGTGTTCTTGAGTGGATTGGGAAAAGTTAAGGATGTCATCCAGGTAAACAATAAGAAATTTGTTAAGAATGTCCCGAAAAATCTCGTTGACAAAATCCTGGAAAACTGCTGGTGCGTTGCACAGTCCGAACGGCATCACCAGGTATTCGTAGTGGCCGTCATGGGTGTTAAAGGCAATCTTCCATTCGTCTCCCTCTCGTATCCTTACTAAATTGTAGGCACCTCTCAGATCCAATTTAGAATAGATAGTAGCTCGCTGGAGACGGTCAAATAGTTCGGGAATCAAGGGCAGAGGGTAGCGATTCTTGCGCGTGATGTTATTCAATCCCTGGTAGTCAATGCATGGACGGAGAGAACCGTCCTTCTTTTTGACGAAGAAGAAGCCTGCACCAACTGGAGAGGAAGATTTTTCTGATGAAACCCCTTTCTAAATTCTCAGCGATGTAGGTGCTCATGGCTTTCGTCTCTGGGAGAGGGAGCGGATAGGATCGTCCTCTAGGAAGAGGTGCTCCAGGAAGTAGATCAATGGGACAATCGAAAGAACGGTGCGGAGGTAGTACCTCGGAACGTGCCTTGTCGAACACATCACGGAATTCCCAGTACTCAGAAGGTAACGAATCGGTCTTCTCTGGCAGGGTAGACAACCCACCAATCCTCTGGGAAATCCTGGTACAGGTCTTGGCACACGAAGTGACCCACTGAATGGGTTCCCGATCCGTCCAGTCGATGCGAGGATTATTGAGTTGAAGCCAAGGAAGACCCACAATCAGCTTAGCCGATGGAGAGTGTATCACATCGAGAGTAAGGAACTCCGTATGGAGATCAATGAACTGCATTAGGAGAGGCACCGTCTGTAGCGTGATAAATGCCGGTTGTAGAGGTCGACCGTCAATGGCCTCCAGACCTACTGGCGTCCTCTTGGTGATAAGCGAAATATTGTTTCGCCTAGCGAAAGTCTCATTGATGAAGTTACCAGCGGACCCGGAATCAATGAACACTCGCGCTTGAGCATGAAACTCCTCTCCGGACAGTGTTATAGGCAACATTATCCTGGTGGGAAGTACGTCCTTGACAATAGGAGAAAGGGTGAGAATTCCCAATGAAACTCTCCTGGATTTCATTGGGAGTTGGCGTTTCCCGGCTTGTGAGGACACTGGGGTAACGTGTGACTGGAGTTGCCACAGTACATGCAGAGGCCGGCATTGCGCCAACGTTGTTTCTCCTCGGCAGGAGACAACTTGTTGCCCCCCAACTGCATTGGTTCTGGAATGTTCTCGATAGGGGGTAACGGAGGAGTGAAGGAAGGAGCAAGGTTTCTTGACACCCGTTGTCGGTAACGAGAGCGTTCGTATCTTCGTTCCTGTAGACGCTGATCTACTTGAACCGCCAGGGCGATTAACTCCTCCAAATCAGTAGGACGGTCCCGCGCCGCGAGCTCATCCTTCAGGGACTCAGACAGACCCTGCCAAAACGCAGAAGATAGTGCTTCATTATTCCAACCCGTCTCACCAGCAAGAGTGCGGAACTCCACGGCATACCCGGCGACGGTACGATCTCCCTGGGTAATATGATGAAGAGCCGAAGCTGCCGTTAATTTCCGTGCCGGGGTATCGAAAACTCTTCAGAACTCCTCGACGAAGAGATCGATGTACTGTGTGAGAGGCCCTTGTTGTTCCCAGATGGGAGAAGCCCATGCCAGTGCCTGGTCGGTGAGCAGAGACAGGATATAGCCGACCCTGGAAATGGAAGAGACAAAACGAGAGGGAGAGAGACGAAATTGGATGAGGCATTGGTTAAGGAAGCCCCTACATCCTTGGGGATCCCCAGCATAGTGTTTGGGAGGAGGAATACGAGGTTCCAGGGCAAACGGAGGAGTGGGAAAGGTAGTTGCAGGTGCAGGGGAAGCTCCGGGTGACAGTTGCAGAGTGAGAGCTCGAACTTGAACCGTAAGGGAGTGAACACTTTGCTGCAACGTATCCATCCGTCTATCCGCTTGTTCCAGATAAGTCTCTAGTCTGGTAAAAAGAGCAGTATGGGCATTAATAGTGCGCTCCACCTCAGCGGGGTCCATGTTTGTTGGACTGAGCATAATGTCAGGATGTGCTCACCACAAACGAGACGGGACCGCGGTGCTGAGGTGGGATAGGATATAACGCCACCCACAGCCACGAGGGCACGTCTTGATTGAAGAGTGGTCTGGGATTCCGGGATCGGGGTAGGAGAGGTACGGATGGTAGAGGGTGCGGAAGCCAAGTCCAGGGTTAGAGAGAGAGACGTTGTCGTTTACCGTAAGCCAGAATCGGAATGCCAGAGATGAGGAGAGTCGTGATGCCGTATGCCGAGTTCGGGATGCCAGAGGTGCAGGAAGACGTAGCAGAAGCCGGTCCGGTACACGAGGGAATCTGTGAAACAGAACTAGGGAGGCAGAGAGTGATGAGAACAACTGGTTCTATGCTCAGCCGATGAGTCAATGAAGCTGCAGGGTATATATAGGCAAGAGGGTCCAATGGCAGAGTAGCAAGGTGGAGGTGTGTGAATCGGCCGAGCTACGGCAGGGATAGGTCCAGCATGAGTCCCAGAGGAGGAGCCATAAAGCCAAGGAGTGAGGTTGTATTTAATGGCAGCAATAGTTTGAGGTCCTGTGCCTTTAAAAGGCTGGTCTGCCTCCGTGTGGCCGCGCCTCCGTGTAGCAACGTTTGCGGGCGCGTGACCGAGCATACCCGCAGGACCAACCCTTGAAGAGGAACACTGGCGTGCGCGCGCGCGCCTACGTGGAGCTGCGATCGGCGTTTTGCAGGATGGCTGCCTGTGTGCCGCGGGAGGACCCGCCGGAGCTGCAGGTGAGTTGAAAGCACGCCGCGAACGGCGTGAATACTGGCTCCTTACACATACAGTGGCAAGAAATGATATGCATAAAAAAAATTAACACATGAAAAAGCAAAAAAAAACACAGTTACATTAAATACATTTCTTTATTTAACTTACCATTACTTGACCCACCGACTCCCGTTGATCAGCTTACTCACGAACCAATCCACGAACAGGAACCCATAAAATAATAAACCAGAAAATAATAAACATTAAAATAATAAAACACTACAATCCAGGGGTCTTCTACTTGTAATCCATCTTCATCTGTATTCTACTATCTTCTTCCGGGGTCTTCTTCCCGTCTGGTGCCACGCCCTGGTCTTCTTTCTTCTCTGGAGGTCCTTCCTCCTCGGCGTCTGGCTTCAAAATGAGACGACATAGGCTTTTTTTTTTTTTTTTTTCAACTTTGTTTTTATGTGTTTTTTGTGCATACCGTTATGAGCATACATTATGTTGTAAACTGTTCAAAGTATACACCAATCTTACTGTGACAGACTACAGATAACAAACACGTGATGGGGAGACAACAGGACAAGACGTAGACATACCGAAGACGACAAAGGAAAGGAAGGGGAAGGAAAAAGGGGAGGGGGTAAGGGATCGGCGAGGAATAATCTCTTTTATCACGTCTTCTAGTACTGTGCTTCTTTACTGCTAGGGCATTGCCCGTCACCGCCTGTCGGAGTTCTCCGGAGTGATTCCCCTTCAATTTTCTGTTCGTGTTGGTTTAGTGTATCACTAAGCCCCATGGGTGTCCCTTCCGTCCGTCCGTCAGACCTAGCTTCCTGTCAACCATCCAAGGAGAACTCACCTAGATCTATTAAAGCCATATTGTGGCACCATTCACCCCTTGGATATCAGTCTGGGCCAGCCATAATGACCAGACCTTTTCGAATTTATCGCCCGAATCGTTAACTAAGCTTGTTAACTTCTCCATTCGGCATATGAACCAAATTCTGTTTCTGATTTTATCTATAGAAGGAATCGCATTCTGATTCCACAATGCTGCGGTCTCACACCTCATAGCTGTAGCAAAATGTGCTATCAGCCTGTTACCCGTTCTAGATACATCATTTGTTGGTTTGCCTAATAAAAATAACCACGGGTCCAACTGGATTTTGAGCCCCAAGAAGATCCGCTGCAGCCAATCACGGATCTGGGTCCAGACAGGCACTATTTTCGGGCAAGACCACAGCATGTGAACCAAGTCCCCCTGTTCCCCGCACTGCCTGGGGCAAAGCGGGGAAGAGCCCGGGACAAACTTTGCCAATCTAACTGGGGTGAGGTACCATCGTAGTAACACCTTATATGAATTCTCATTTAATGTCGTACAAATGGAGCTACTAGCTGCGGCTTTAAACACCGCCGACCAGTCCTCGTCCTCTAATGTGCCCTGCAAATCCTCCTCCCACTGTACCATAAAACGGGGTCTGGTCATCTTGTCCGAGTCAGTATTAACCACCCCTCTGTATAAGGCAGAGATCAGTCCCCGCGTGTCTGCACCACGCACGCAGAGCTGTTCAAAATTCGTTAACGGTGGCCTCACCGGGTGTGCGTTATAGTATGCCCGAACCTGGAGGTACCTCATGAATTCAGTATTGGGTATGTCCGTTTCCGACTGTAATAGCTCAAAGGATTTAATCTTTCCTCTACCCTCCAGGTCCTTCAATCGCCTAATCCCCAATTTGCGCCATAACGCGAAGCTCTTGTACGCTAAACCAGGAGCAAATTCTGGGTTGCCATATAGAGGAGCCATGAGTGTGTGTTTGGAGGTTATCGAGCGGTTACCTTTAGCAGCCTCCCAAACCGAGAGTGAGTTGAGAACAGAGGTCAGCGGAACGAGAATATCCCTCACCCGTGTCCTCGGGTACCAGATCAGGTCCTTGAGCTCAAGCGGGGCGCACATCTCCCTTTCCAGCACCACCCACCGCCTGAGCCCCGGATCTCCGTGCCACTGCGTAATTTGGCACAATTGCGCCGCTTTGTAGTAGGATATAACGCTCGGAACTGCCAGACCATCAGCTTCCTTAGCTTTCTGCATTAATTTCACTTTAATTCGTGGTTTTTTACCGTTCCAAATAAATTGTGAAATTGACTTTTGAAGCCCTGTAATGTCGGCTCGTACCACGGCTATCGGGAGAGTTTGGAACAGATATAGAATCCGGGGAAGGACATTCATCTTGACACTGTAAATTCGCCCCAACCAAGAGATACCATATGCCTTCCAGTCCTGTAGCTCTTTTTTGAGAGTCCTCAACAGGCTGGGATAATTAGCCTGATATAGAGAGCCTACTTTTTTCGTAATATGCACTCCTAAGTATTTCATGGATGTTGGACGCCACTTAAACTCAAAATTGAGTTCTATCAACTTCTCCATCTCTCTGGGTAAGTTAAAGCTTAAGGCCTCTGATTTAGATTGATTAATTTTAAATCCAGAGATCTGGGCAAAACGCTCTAGAAGCTCAAACAGATTAGGTAGCGAGATGAGCGGCTTAGTGAGAGTTAGAATTATGTCATCTGCGTACAAAGCCACTTTGTGCTCTTGAGAGTGGATTTGTACCCCAGAGATATCAGTATTGTTCCGAATTTGAGCTGCAAGAGGCTCAATGCATAAGGCAAATAGCAGGGGTGAAAGCGGGCACCCCTGTCTCGTGCCACTTTTAATTAGGAATAAGTCTGAAGGGAATCCCTGATGGACCACCTTCGCTGCTGGTGCAGCATACAATGCTTTTACTGCTTGCCGAAATATGCCTCCAAACCCAAATGCTCCTAATGTGGACTCCAGGTATGGCCAGTCAATCCTGTCAAAGGCCTTTTCCGCATCTAGGCTTAAGGCTACACTTCGGATCTCGTTGATTCCTATAAAGTCTATGATATCCACAATCCTTCTAGTGTTGTCGGCCGCTTGTCTATTGGTAATGAATCCAACTTGATCCGGGTGGATTAGCCTCGGCAGGATGACACTTAATCTATTGGCCAGTAATTTAGAGTAGATTTTAACATCTGTGTTAATTAATGATATTGGCCGATAGCTTTGGCAATTTGTGGGATCCTTGTCCCCTTTATGAATTACTGAAATCGACGCCTGGAGCATCTGTTCCGTGAAGGGTTCTCCTGCTAATACTCCATTAAACAGCTGGAGCATATGTGGAGCTAAAACTCCGATAATTTTTTTATAATACAGATTGGAGAACCCGTCCGGGCCTGGGGCTTTTGACGCCTTTAGGTTTTTTACTACCGCTGCTAATTCCTCCCCTGTAAAGTCGCTTTGTATTGCCTCTCGTTCTAATCTGGTCAATTGTGGCAGGGTTGCGTCTGCCAAGAATTTCCGCAGTTTACTGCTTGTCTTAGCATTATGAGCTACCTTCTCCCCATTGTATAGCTGTGCGTAGAATTTCGCGAACTCCCCCACTATAACTTTGGGGTTAGAGGAGACCTTTCCCTCTGCTGTCTTTATTGAATGGATATTAAAATTTGGTTTCCGGTTACGGAGTCTGGTGGCTAGCATAGTGTCCGGTTTATTAGCTTTCTCATAAAACTTCCTCTGCGTCTAACTCATGTCCTTCTCAGCTCTGGAGGTGAGGAGGAGATTTAGTTCAATCCTAACATCCTTCAACTCCTTCAATGTGTTACCTCTACCTGTCCGGTTATGTAGTATAGAGAGCTTGTGTAACCTATGATATAACTGAGTTAATTTGGCCTCCTTTTTTTTTTTCCTACTTGCTGCTATTCCAATTAGAACCCCACGGATCGTGGCCTTGTGAGCCTCCCATAACATAGCATGAGATTCCACACTGCCTTTGTTTGTTCGAAAGTAGTGTGAGATTTCGGCTTTGACCTGTTTCTGTATATCCGGGATTTTAATTATAGATTCGTTTAGTTTCCAGTTTGCTCCCTGTTTAACACACCCAATTTGACTGCATCGTAGCTCTATTGATGCATGGTCCGACCATGTAATATCATGTATGTTTGTGTCGGTGATCTGTGGGACCATTCTGCCAGACACAAAGAAGTGGTCAATCCTACTGTAGCTGTCATGGGGATGGGAATAGAAGGAGTAGCTACGGTCTCCTTGGTGTTGCTCTCTCCATATGTCTACCAGACCCAGTTGTTTTAGTCCCTTTAATAGTGGGATATTTCCCACCCTCCTCACGGATTGCTGGGATGAAGAGCGATCAACAAACGGGTCCATGACTGTATTAAAGTCTCCCCCTAAGACTATATGTCCCTCAGCCCACTGCTGTAGCTTCAGGAAGAATGTGTCGAAGAAGTGAAGTTGCCCTTCACTAGGTGCATACATGCAGGCCAGTGTAATTCTAGACTGCCTGAGGAGTCCTACTAGAACAATAAATCGACCCTTAGGGTCTCTTTTAATCTTTTCAACCTGAAAGGGGGTCTTATTATGTATCAGGATAGCTACACCTTTTTTTTTTTCCTCCCCTGAAGATAGAAATATCTGACGGTAGTGTGAGTCTAGGAATTTCGGGTTGTTTCTTGAACTAAAGTGGGTTTCTTGCAGAAATACTACATCTGCCCGTCTCCTTTTGAACTCCGCAAAGGCGACCCTTCTCTTATGTGGACTATTGAGCCCCTTAGCATTCTGTGATAGAAATGTTACCGCCATCCTTTGATGTGGTGTGTGTATAGCAGTAGTCTGCATTCAATCTTACGCTTACCCCAATCCAAGTTCCCTTGGCGGACTTGCGTGTTGTAGTGCTGGAATCTGTAGGACTCTTCCTGCCTTTCACCTTTTGGAGCTGGGGTGAGGAAGGGGTAAAACATGAGGGAGGAACACATAAACGAAACACATAGAAAAACAGAGAGAACCATGTTGGTCTCATTGGACCTCTGATTCATTGCCCGGTATAGATCTTCTTTCTCTGGACCTCCCTCCCTCCTTGTCCAGTTCCATGGCTCATCGCCTCGTCCATGAATGTCCGGGTCTTTGCCAGGGAAACAGTTCCAGCCCACCTCCCTGGAAACGACGCACATGCCTGCAGGTAGAGTGGCATCCCGCCCCCCTCCCGCCGGCCTTTAATGAAAACCAAAACCTAATTCCTATCTTTTAATCTATCCCCAACTTTATCTATAACTAGCCCTGTATGCCCTCCCTCTTCCCCCCTAACTACCCCTATTAATCATAGAATAAGTACCCCTAGCCTCCCTTACTCCCCCTCTCGCCTTATTTAGCTAGATGATTCCCTTAGCCTGGGTCTCTTCTCCTGTGTCTGGGCTCTACGCTATGGACGCTGTGTTTGACCCCCTGCCCCCTGGCGCTACTGCGCCCTCATCTCCTTAGCCCGACTCGACTTGTGCCCATAGCTACCGCTCTGCCGTCCATGTTCTGCTTTCCCGGTCCATCCCCGGCTGCTGGTACAACCTATGTCTCTCCCCGGTGGCGGAATTCGCGTACCCCCGCCAGGGAGGACCATTTCCTGTCCGGGTCTCCGAGACATCCGGGCCTTCCTCTCTACTGCCGCTGCTTCCGGTTCATCTGGCCGAAGCTCCCGCTCTCGCGAGATCCGGCTCAGGGATGTCGTCAGATTGGGCGGGGCGGGCGCATTCAGAGGCAGCTCCTCGCGGGAAGAAGGTGTGTCCATAGGCAGTCCCGAGGGCGGGTCACCCTCACGGAGCAGTCGTTCCCGCCAAGATCTTGGCCGCTATTGGTGTCTCCGCGCCTCAACTCCTTCTTCCACTTCAGGTAAGCCTGTGGGAGCCATTTTGGTGGCCAGAAATGTGGCGAGAGAATCTTTGAACAGATTCCGACTTTCTGAACCTTCTTGTCTAGCTTTAAGGATCTCCATAGGCAGTGATACTGAGTGACTGTTCGTATCAGGGGGTTAAAACTGGGGAAGCCGAGCATCGCCTGCGTCGATTAAGAACTTTAAGAACTGCATAAACTTTGGTAACTTTGAACAGTTATGGGCTCTTGCCTCCTCCTACTGCCTTCTCTTGCCTTTTTTCTTTTGGGGAGGAGGATCCCGAGCGTCTTGGCGGCATATCCACTGTGTGCTCCTCCTGAACCCCTCGATGGCCAGAGTCCGAGGTCCCTCTGACTCCCAGCTTCTTCAAGAAGCTCATCCCCTCCGACGGGTGTTTGAGCACATGTGGTCGGCCATTTTTTATAGCTACTAGGGCAAACGGGAATGCCCACCGGTAGCGGATCTCCCGATCTCTAAGTTCTTTAGTTATATGCCCCACCGCTCTCCTCCTGCCAGTGTGAGGGGGGATATATCTTGGTATACTGTAAGCGTTGTGCCCTCAAACGTGATGTGTGGGGTGGCCCGGGCAATCCTGCTCACCTCCTCCTTTATTGAGAAGTAATGGAGTCTCAGTATAACATCTCTAGGGGGGTTTGACGGCAACGGTCGTGATCTCAGTGCCCTGTGGCACCTATCCATCCTCAGGTCTGATTCTGACTTGCCTGGGAGAATAGATGCCATCCACCTCGTCAGTAGAGCCTCCGGGTCCAGAATTTCCTCTGGAATGCCTCGGACCCTCAGGTTGTTCCTCCTATCTCTATTTTCGCTGTCCTCTTGGTGGGGCTCCATCTCCGTTATTCTGTCCTCCAGGGCTTGTACCCGTGTGTGCGTCTCTTGGTGTCTCTTGGAGCTTTCCTCCATTTGTTCCTCAAGCTCATTTGTTCGCGTGCCAATTTGCAAGATATCTCTCCGTAGCCCCTCCACTTCTCCCCTAAAAAATGCTTTCAAGTCCACGAGTAAGCGGGAAATCTCTTTTTTTATTATGCGGGACTGACCCGCTGCAGCTGCAGCTCCCTCCATATCGTGTGCCGAGTCTGAATCAGACATAGCTGACATCTCTGCTGCTCCAGCTTTACCCTGTCCGGTGAAGTAGGCCCGCACATCAGATTTTCTCCGGGTCTTCTGCCTAGTTGCTGCCATCCCTCCTCAAGTGTCAGAATGTTATCCGGGGTGTATTAGCTATTGCTGGTGCTAGTTTTAAAGTATCTCGGTTTGTTTTTTTATTGATTATTTGCTAATATCTGCCGGCGGTTGGAGGAGCTGTGCAGTTACACTTCCATCTCCAACCTGCCGCGCATGCGCATCTCTCGACATAGGCTTTTAAAGGCCTATGACGTCACATTTTCGTCATATGGTTCCCACGGCCCTGATTGGGCCGTTGAAACCATGTGTTTTGGCCGATGTAAAAAAAAAATGATGACGTCACTTAAAGGCAAAGAAAGCACAGCCAATCAGAATGGTTTTGCTTCAATTGCCTTTAAGATGAGGTCATGAAAAGAGACATGGCCGGACTCACATGGTACGGCAGCCAATCAGAGCGTGGGAAGTCTATCCCATTGGCTCTAGTAGACCATGTGACAGAGGCTTCGGGAAGAACGGATATGACATCATTGAAAGCCTGTCACATGGTACTTGAACCAATCAGAGTAGGGATAGACTTCCCACGCTCTGATTGGCTGCCGTACCATTTGAGTCCGGCCATGTTTCTTTTCATGACATCATCTTAAAGGCAATTGAAGCAAAGCCATTCAAATTGGCTGTGCTTTCTTTGCCTTTAAGTGACGTCATCATTTTTTTTTTAAATCGGCCAAAACACATGGTTTTCACGGCCCAATCGGGACCGTGGGAACCATATGACGAAAATGTAACGTCATAGGCCTTTAAAAGCCTATGTCGTCTCATTTTGAAGCCAGACGCCGAGGAGGAAGGACCTCTGGAGAAGAAAGAAGACCAGGGCGTGGCAGCAGACGGGAAGAAGACCCCGGAAGAAGATAGAAGAATACAGATGAAGATGGATTACAAGTAGAAGACCCCTGGATTGTCGTGTTTTATTATTTTAATGTTTATTATTTTCTGGTTTATTATTTTATGGGTTCCTGTTCGTGGATTGGTTCGTGAGTAAGCTGATCAACGGGAGTCGGTGGGGTCAAGTAATGGTAAGTTAAATAAAGAAATGTATTTAATGTAACTGTGGTTTTTTTTGCTTTTTCGTGTGTTAATTTTTTTTATGCATATCATTTCTTGCCACTGTATGTATGTATGTATGTATGTATGTATGTATGTCTGTCTAGAGAGATATATACATACAGGGTAAGAAATGATCATGTTGTAAAAGCTTGATTTACTCTATTGTAAATGATTGTGGCTATGCTGCTATGCATAGATGTGTGTTAAATGTATGTTATTATTAGAGAGATGTAATTTTTGGGCTTCTATGCTGTACTGTAGGTTATGGAGCCTTGCTTTAGTATATTGTAATTTTTGGTGTCCTTTTTTGTATGTTTTGAACTTGTTCTCTGTAACGATAGCTATAGTTAATTGTGTAATTGGTATGGATGGTATTTTAATTGTTTAGGGATGTAATTCATGTCTGTTAATTCATTGATGGTGACTTTATTGGATTACATAATATACTTCTTGTGATGTCAGGCTATTTTAGTTGGATTATTGTATTGTTAACATTGATTTGCAGCGTGTACATGTAGTTTACATGTTATGCTACATGTATACACTGTCAATGCAATGTTTTAAGTGGCATTTGAGGCTTCAGATTGAATGATTACATGAGATTTGTTTAGGAAATTGCTTTTTAATTCATTGAGGATGTTATGCATAAGTGGTGTTGCCATTGCAGTATGGCTTCACCCCTTAATTACCTTTGAGGTTAGTACCCGATAAGGTAATTAAGGGGTTCATTGGTATGTTATTGTCATTGATATGTATTGGATATTTATTATTTTGGCAACGGACCCCAAGGATGATGCTGGCGACGGAGCCTTCTTATTGATGAGGTTAGTAGAATTTTTTTTATTTTACTACGGTATTTAATGTGTTTAATAATGGCCAAATAATGCATTATCCCTATGTGGATAATAGTTATTTGGCACATTATTGTACTGTATGTGTTGGGGGGAGGGGGTATTGCCCCAAAAGTTATGTGGTAGGCCTCACTTGTGGGTAGTGGGTGAGGGTGGTTAGGCCTCAGGGGGTGGAGGGGTTAGTGGGGGAGGGTGTGTGGGTGATGGTGGGTTAACCCCTTAATGACTGTAGCGGTTAATAACCGCTATGGTGAGTAAGGGTTAGGGGACATTACATTGGATGTTTTTATTCTTGTGTCTGTTTTGCAGAAGCGGATGGGGCATGCGCAGGATGAAGATGAGGATGGCCTTCATCGTGGCAGCCGCACATGGGTGAGTGCTATATGTATTTAATGTCTTTATTATTCTGTATGTATTTTAAATGGACAACTGCACTTTTATCCATTTGTGGAAAATAGTCATTGTGCCCATTACTGTTTTGTATGTTAGGGGGGTATAGGTGTTGTTGGGGTCATATATATATATATTTATATATATATATTGTATTGTATTGTATGTCTTTATTTATATAGCGCCATTAATGTACATAGCGCTTCACAGTAGTAATACATGTGGTAATCGAATAAATAACAGATAATATAAATAACAGATCATGGGAATAAGTGCTTTAGACAAACATAACATTAAGGAAGAGGAGTAAAAAACAGAGAAAATACTGTGCGCTACTATCTAACCCAGAATTTAGAATAAAAATATAGTGCAGTGTCTAAACCACATAAATAAGTGACCAAGAAATAAATCACAATAACCACAGTGAGGGTGTATATATGAAGAAATTATATCACATAACGTGTATTTGTAGAGGTGTCTGCTGCTATAAACACAGGGGGTGGCTCAGCACCCCCCACACTCTAGGAAATGGAAACAAAAGAAACAGCGCACATGCCAAATAGTGAAGCAAGTAATGCTATATATTAGTAATTACAGGGTAATAAATCTGCGTACATCAAAACAGTGGAATAGGTGCATTTAGTGTGTTTCACACAAGTTATCACTCAGCAACTGTTGTCAGAAGAGTCTGCAGCTTGCTTCTCTCAGCGGGGGCGCTACGTTGGTTCAGGAGCAGGATTAATGTCCAAAACCCCTCATCCAACAGTACATCGCTCCCAAGGGGATTTCCCTTTAAGGCAACCACGCTCCGTTGCAGGTATTGGTGCTTGGTGGGACCGCTCGCGCTTCCAAGCCATCTGGTGCAGCTCGTGTAGCTCAGCGAGCAGATCCACTGTACGGGGGTGAGACCTCAGCTCTGCAAGGGTACACTCGGCGTGCCACGTTGTCGCTCCGTCACGGGATACTGCGTGATGACGTCACAGTCTCCGCAGCAGCGAGGGAACCGGCAGGGAGGCAGTCAAAGTCTCTCAAAGTCTCTCAAAGTCTCTCATATGCCCAAAATTACCACCGGGAGTAATACTAGCAGGGTGAAGCCAATGGAGGCAATGGCAATATTAAGGCACTAGATAAAAATCATCCAACATGTTTCGTAGAATAAACTACTTCTTCAGGGAAAATTTGGCCATTACCCAGAGGTCTTAAGTACCTAACAAAGATGTCTCATTGGTCAAACAATTAAAAGTAGACCAATCATCTAGACTAGGTAATGGTTAAAGTGATAGGGAAGATGAAATCATTACTTTTAAAACAACAACTTTATTAACTACATACATAATAAAAAGATTTTATAAACATATAAACTAAACCTAGCATAAATAATTAAAAACATGCTGGAATAAAAGAAACACAATATTAGTACTAAAATAGATAGTATCAATAAATACATATAAAAGATGCAACTAGAAGTAACAATATAAATACGTATAGACAATAGAACAGAGCAGGGAAAACAGAGATACATAGATCAGTGATATCCCTTGGGTTTAAGTGGAGAAGGGGGCTAGAATTTTTTTTTTTAATAAAAATTCCTCTTAATAAAGTGCCCAAATGTCAACATCCTCATTTAACCCCTTAGGGGACATAGTATCTAACTTGTGTATCCAATATGTCTCCTTAGATGATAGTGTTTTAACTCTGTCCCCACCTCTTCTATTTACAGGAATAAACTGAATCGTAGTTTAGAGGTTTTTGACAAGCAGGCTAATAAACTATTTTTGAGATTCAGAGAGAGGGGATACCCTAAGGAACTTCTCGAAAGAGAGATTATAAGGGTACGTAACATGGATCGTAAAGATATGTTAATTCAAAATAGAACCAAGACAAGAAATAAAATAGGCCCAATAATGAAAAATGAAATTTTAAATGTGGCCTTCATTACGGATTATAATTCTGTACATAGGGACAGCGAAAAGGTTTTTTATAAACACTGGGGTATTTTGTGCAATGATCCCATATTGGGATCACATCTAGACACTAAACCACGGTTTATCTATAGGAGAGCCAAAAACATTAAAAATTTGCTAGCACCTAGTGATGTTTTTTTAAGTAATAACACTACAGTACAAAAGAACTGGTTAGGGCCTAAACCAAAAGGCAATTATATTTGTGGTAAGTGTAGTATTTGTAAGTACCAACATCCCGACAAGCATACATTTAATTCTAAAAACACACAAGAAGTTTTTAATATTGATGACTTTATTTTATGTACATCTACACACATTGTTTACTTATTGGAATGTGCGTGTGGATATCAGTATGTAGGCAGAACCAAACGCAGCCTTAAAGTTCGTATCCAGGAACACGTCAGAAATATAAAAAACGGTTTTGAAAAACACAGTGTTTCCAGACACTTTTTATTACACCTCAACAAAGATCCGTCCAGTCTCACTTTTAAGGGGATTCAGTTTATTCCTGTAAATAGAAGAGGTGGGGACAGAGTTAAAACACTATCATCTAAGGAGACATATTGGATACACAAGTTAGATACTATGTCCCCTAAGGGGTTAAATGAGGATGTTGACATCTGGGCACTTTATTAAGAGGGATTTTTATTTAAAAAAAAATTCTAGCCCCCTTCTCCACTTAAACCCAAGGGATATCACTGATCTATGTATCTCTGTTTTCCCTGCTCTGTTCTATTGTCTATACGTATTTATATTGTTACTTCTAGTTGCATCTTTTATATGTATTTATTGATACTATCTATTTTAGTACTAATATTGTGTTTCTTTTATTCCAGCATGTTTTTAATTATTCATGCTAGGTTTCGTTTATATGTTTATAAAATCTTTTTATTATGTATGTAGTTAATAAAGTTGTTGTTTTAAAAGTAATGATTTCATCTTCCCTATCACTTTAACCATTACCTAGTCTAGATGATTGGTCCATTTTTAATTGTTTGACCAATGAGACATCTTTGTTAGGTACTTAAGACCTCTGGGTAATGGCCAAATTATTCCCTGAAGAAGTAGTTTATTCTACGAAACATGTTGGATGATTTTTATCTTGTGCCTTAATATTGCCATTGCCTCCATTGGCTTCACCCTGCTAGTATTACTCCCGGTGGTAATTTTGGGCATATGAGAGACTTTGAGAAACTTTGAGAGACTTTGACTGCCTCCCTGCTGGTTCCCTCGCTGCTGCGGAGACTGTGACGTCATCACGCAGTATCCCGTGACAGAGCGACAACGTGGCACGCCGAGTGTACCCTTGCAGAGCTGAGGTCTCACCCCCATACAGTGGATCTGCTCGCTGAGCTACACGAGCTGCACCAGACGGCTTGGAAGCACGAGCGGTCCCACCAAGCATCAATACCTGCAACGGAGCGTGGTTGCCTTAAAGGGAAATCCCCTTGGGAGCGATGTACTGTTGGATGAGGGGTTTGGACATTAATCCTGCTCCTGAACCAACGTAGCGCCCCCGCTGAGAGAAGCAAGCTGCAGACTCTTCTGACAACAGTTGCTGAGTGATAACTTGTGTGAAACACACTAAATGCACCTATTCCACTGTTTTGATGTACGCAGATTTATTACCCTGTAATTACTAATATATAGCATTACTTGCTTCACTATTTGGCGTTGTGCGCTGTTTCTTTTGTTTCCATTTCCTAAGGAAGAGGAGTCCCTGCCCCGAGGAGCTTACAATCTAATTGGTAGGTAGGGAGAACGTACAGAGACAGTAGGAGGAAGTTCTGGTAAGTGCGTCTGCAGGGGGCCAAGCTTTATGTATCATGTGTTCAGAATGTTCACAGTGCTGTTCGTACGCTTCTTTAAGCAAGTGTGTCTTAAGGTGGGTCTTAAAGGTGGATAGAGAGGGTGCTAGTCAGGTACTGAGGGGAAGGGCATTCCAGAGGTGTGGGGCAGTCAGTGAAAAAGGTTTAAGGCGGGAGAGGGCTTTAGATAAAAAGGGGGTAGAAAGAAGACATCCTTGAGCAGCACGCATAGCGAGAAATTAGGGCTGAGATGTAATGAGGGGCAGAAGAGTGTAAAGCTTTAAAAGTGAGGAGAAGAATGGAGTGTGAGATGCGGGATTTGATTGGAAGCCAGGAGAGGGATTTCAGGAGGGGAGATGCTGAGACAGATCTAGGAAAGAGTAGAGTGATTCTGGCAGCAGCATTTAGGATAAATTGTAGGGGAGACAGGTGAGAGGCAGGAAGGCCGGACAGCAGGAGGTTACAGTAATCAAGACAGGAGAGAATGAGGGCCTGAGTCAGAGTTTTAGCAGTCGAGCAACAGAGGAAAGGGCGTATATTTGTTATATTGCGGAGGAAAAAGCGACAAGTTTTAGAAAATTTTTGAATGTGAGGGGGGAATGTGAGAGAGGAGTCGAGTGTGACCCCTAGGCAGCGTGCTTTGGCTACTGGGTGGATGATCGTAGTTCCAACAGTAATGTGGAAGGAGGTAGTAGGGCCAGGTTTGGGAGGAAGTATGAGGAGCTCTGTTTTAGCCATGTTGAGTTTAAGGCGACGGAGGGCCATCCAGGATGATATACAGTAGCAGAGAGAAATTCAGAAACTTTGTCTGTATAGCAGGTGTAAGGTCAGGTGTTGAAAAGTATATTTGTGTGTCGTCAGCATAGAGGTGCTATTTAAACCCAAAAGATGTTATTAGGTCACCTAGAGAGTGTGTGTACAGAGAAAAGAGAAGAGGTCCCAGGACAGAGCCCTGGGGTACCCCCACAGAGAGATCAATAGAGGAGGAGGAGGTGTTAGCAGAAGAGACACTGAAAGTACGATGGGAGAGGTAGGATGAGATTCCGAATACCAAGAGTATGGAGAATGTGAAGGAGAAGAGGGTGGTCCATAGTGTCAAATGCTGCAGAGAGGTCGACTAATATGAGCAGAGTGTAATGACCTCTGTCTTTGGCAGCATGGAGGTCGTCAGTTATTTTAGTGAGGGCTGTTTCCGTGGAGTAAGCAGTGTGGAAGCCAGATATATATATATTTATTTAGTTAGTGTGGGGCTGTTGTGTGTATTTTTTTTTATTGTGGGTAGTGGGGGTGGGTGAAGGGGGTCTTAGCCCCAACGGTGGTTGTTTAGGGCTTGCGGGTGGGTAGCGGGAGACCTTAACCCCTTCATGACCGTAGCGGTATTAACCGCTACGGTCGTGAAGGGGTTAAGTGCACCAGCAACCACCAGCAAGCCCTACACAAACAACTAGGGCCAAATACCCCCTTCACCCACCCCCGCAACCCACAATAAAGCTGGCACGGCTGTTTAACCCCTTCATTACCTTAGCGGTTAACCGCTAAGGTAATGAAGTGGGCTTTAAATGCATTTTTCCTGCCTCGGATGCATGCCGGGGGGGTCCGGTGCTGATATTAATGGTATCAGCTCCGGAGACCCCCGGCATCAATCCCAGCCAGAAAAAAGGCCTGAATTTTTTCTAAGTGCCAATCCACAACTCATCCGCTGCCTCTGAGCAGCAACTTGCCATCTTTTTCTTGCGTGGCTGATCCGCCAGCAAAACGGTATTCTAGAGAGGCGAATAGCCCCGCTTAGCTACTCGCCTCTACTAGAATACAGCGTGGCGGAAGTTGGATTTTTAGGCTGAAAGTGCCTTCTCGCCCCGCCACCGGCGGAAAATAAAAACCGCCAGCTAAACTGGTGGTTTTGTTGAATCTCGCCGCTTTCTCGCCCGTTACTGAAAACGGATAGGCTTTTTAGGCGGGAAAGTGGCGAGAATTGCCTTTCTGCTGCTTACTGCATGAACCCCTTAGTATCCACAGGCACATATTAGCAGTTTCATTCAAGCACATAAGCTGCTAGTCACACGATATGTTTAGTGATTGTCTCAGTGGATGTGTGGAGCAACGCTACACATGTTGCTCAAATCAGAGCAGATAGTGATTGCCCAATAGAGACAGAGTATACCAGCAGAATATACCACAATCATCATACTCCATTATAACCAGCTTATAACAGAGGTGGGTGAAGTAAAGCACACTTATATGAGCACTGTGGCTCCATTAGCAGACTTGTAGCCCGTAGAGAGAAGGTAGGAGTAAAACTGCCTTGCGATGTGGCTTGAGCGTGTACCCGTGTGGACCGTGCTGTGTGATGACGTCACGCCGTACGGTCACCTGACGTACGTTTCGCGCATTTGAGCACTTTCTCAAAGGTGAAAGCAGGCTGTCAGCGTGCATAATTTATAGCTGTTGGTAATAGTTTGCAGGTGCGGGAAAATTAACCCATACACTGCTGTTAGGGTTCCCAGTAAACATGCCAGATACAGCCCTGTTATTGCGCATTGCTCAAAAATATCTCTGTTTCTTAAAGAGATAGGGCTGTTAAAGTAAAAAAAGAAGAATAAACTGTGCGCTACTATCTAACTCCTACTTATAAATAAATAAAGTGCAGTGACTAAACCATAAATATACTAAATAAAACACAATACCAAGTGAATAAGTGATTGTATAATAAATTATATCATAACCGTGTGGTTGATAAGGGCGTCTGCTGCTATAAACATTGGGGGTGGCTCAGCACCCCACACACTCTAAGAAATGGAAACAAAAAGAAAACAGCGCACAACGCCAAATAGTGAAGCAAGTAATAAAAATGTATTACAATATTAAAGGGGTATAAAATCTGCGTACATCAAATAGAAAATTCATAAGCATTTAGTGTATATCACACTTGTTTACCACTCCATGGTTGTAGACAGGGGAATCTGGTACTCAGCTTTCTCTACAGGAGCCTCTGTGGTGGTTGTGGGGCACAGGATCCCTCATATACTTTTCACCCAGCAGGATGCTGCTTTCAAGGGAGTTCCTTAACAGCAGTCTGGCTCCACTGCAGGTTCAGGCACTCAGTGGAACCGAGTCTCAAGCGGCAATATGCCTCTTCCAGGGGTTTTTTTCCTTACAGTCCTTCGTTTCTCCTGTGGAGATTTCACCGTTTTATCAGCTGCTGCAATGGCAGGGCAATTCAGAGCCGATGGAAAGGCTTAGCAAACACTTCCGCAATTGCATGCGCCTGCACAGCGTGCCACGATGCCGCTCCGTCACGTGATGTAGCGGAGTGACGTCACAGTTCCCGTGGCAATGGTGAAGGAGCAGGAGAAAGTCCCTTAGAGTCTCTATAGCGGCGCATAAACCGCTCAGTCAGCACAATAACACCAAAAGATAATGGATTAAATGCAGATCCAGGGGATAATAAAAACCAATGTAATGGCATAGGTTAAATACATCCAACGCGTTTCGTACATCTAAGTACTTCTTCAGGGAATAATTTTGGCCATTACCCAGAGGTCTTAAATACCTCTCAGAGATGTCTCATTGGTCAGACTATTAAAGTTAGACCAATCATCTGAGCCATGGTCAAAGTGATAGGGAAGATGTACTATTACTTTTAAAACAACAACTTTATTAGCAGAATTTAAAAACACAAATAAACAGTTAACTAACCTATAATCTAACCTACCATAAATATAACATAAATATATAAAAAAAACCATGCTGGAATAAAAAGAAACACAATGTTAGTTTATCAGAAATTTAAAATATTAAAATAGACATCTATTAATCCTTTAAATATATATATAATGATTAACTAAGAGTAATAAAGGATATAGTACAACAGGGAGAAGGAGAAGCAGAGTAAGGAGAGTAATAGCATGTCCCAGGGGTCTATTGCGGATATGGGCTAATGATTATAATTTAATACAATGCCCAAATATCCACATCCTCATTAAGCCCCTTAGGGGACATGGTATCTAATTTATGTATCCAATAAGTCTCCTTAGAGGATAATGTTTTAACTCTATCCCCCCCTCTTCTATTTACTGGAATAAACTGAATCCCCTTAAAAGTAAGACTAGAAGGGTCTTTACCATGGTGTAATAAAAAGTGTCTCGAAACACTATGTTTCTCAAACCCAATTTTGATGTTCCTGACATGTTCCTGGATACGGATTTTAAGGCACCGTTTGGTTCTGCCGACATATTGGTATCCACATGCACATTCCAACAAGTATACAATGTGTGTGGAAGTACATAAAATGAAGTCATCAATACTAAAAACCTCTAGTGTGTTATTAGATTTAAACGTTTGTTTTACAGGGTGTAAATACTTGCAAATACTGCATTTACCACAGGTATAATTACCTTTTGGTTTGGTTCCAAGCCATGTGTTAGACGTAGTAGTATTACTACTGCTGCGGCCAAGTTTATTCGAGCATTTGCCCGTTCTTGGCCGCAGCAGTAGCCTGGCGCGCGCCCGAGTGTGACGGGCGCGCTCCGAAGCAGCGGAAGAGCGCCCTCCGATCGGGGCGCTCTCCCTACCGCTACCGGGTCCGCCGGGTCCCCCGGAACCCCCTGCCGCCGTCCCGCAGATCGCGGGACACCAGGGCTCCCTCGGGGAGCCCTGGACGCGCGTGCAGGGGGCGCAGGCTCCCGAAGACGCGTGACCGCGCGTCTATGACGCGCGGCACGCCGAGGGGCAGCCACAAGCAAGCCGGGAAATATCCCGGCTTGCGGTACCGACCACACTGCAATAAAGTGTGTCGGTACTGTACATACAAACACATCACTAGGTGCTAGTATGTTCTTAATATTTTTAGCTTTCCTATATATGAACCGTGGTTTAGTGTCTAGATGAGATCCCAATATGGGATCTTTACACAGTATGCCCCAGTGTTTACTGAAAACCTTCTCAATATCCCTATATACAGAATTATAGTTAGTGATGAAAGCCACATCTACCAATCCACCCTTGTTTGATTGGATTTCATTATTTCTTTTTTTATTTTGTATCAACAGTTCTTTACGATCCAAATCACGGACTCTTTTTATCTCTCTTTCTAAAAGTTCTTTAGGATACCCCCTCTCTCTAAACCTTAAAAATAATTTGTTTGCCTGTTGGTTAAAAAATTGAATTTTTGAAGGAGCTGAAGGTCCTGTTAGACAATGCACTCGCCCTTTCTGTTATCACTACAGTGGAATTTGCCTTTTTATTCTCGGAATTCCCTAGGATCCCCATTTTTTATCACTTACCGAAAATCCACAAGGCTCTGGTTGATCCTCCTGGACGCCCTATTGTGTCAGGTATACAATCGATGACAGCCAAGCTTAGTCAATATGTGGATTTCTTTCTCCAACCCTATGTTGGAAAATTAACCTCCTATTTGAAAGATTTGACTGCAGTTTTAAACTTATTTAAGGATTTTCAATGGAAGAGTTCATATGTATGGATTACATGCGATATAAAGGCCCTGTACACCAACATACCACATCAAAAAGGGCTAGATGCGGTTAACTCCTTTTTGGAGGATGATCAGGCACTGCACCCATTGAATAGAGAGTTTATTCTTGAGTCTATTAGTCTATTAGTTTTATTCTAAAACATAACTATTTCCTGTTTCTCTCCACTTTCTACCTGCAGGTTTGCGGGACTGCTATGGGCACTAGATTTGCCCCCAGTTTCGCGAACCTGTACGTGGGTAAGTGGGAGTCACAGTTCCTTGTGCCCGGCAACCCGCACCACAGGAATGTCGTTGTGTGGAGACGCTACATAGACGACATCCTGTGTGTGTGGGATGGTGATTGTGTTTCGGCCAGTGCATTTGTGGCTGATTTGAATAAAAATGATTTTAATCTCGAGTTTACACACAGAATGGATGCCACACAGATAGACTTTTTAGATCTAAGACTTACTTCTCGAGTGGATGGCACTGTGGATACCGAGACCTTCTTAAGGAGGTGGATACCAGCAATTTGCTGATGGCAAATAGCAGTCACAAGAGCACATGGATCAAAAACATACCAGGAGGGCAATTTGTCAGACTCAGACGTAACTGCAGTAATGTAGAGGTTTTTAACCAACAGGCAAACAAATTATTTTTAAGGTTTAGAGAGAGGGGGTATCCTAAAGAACTTTTAGAAAGAGAGATAAAAAGAGTCCGTGATTTGGATCGTAAAGAACTGTTGATACAAAATAAAAAAAGAAATAATGAAATCCAATCAAACAAGGGTGGATTGGTAGATGTGGCTTTCATCACTAACTATAATTCTGTATATAGGGATATTGAGAAGGTTTTCAGTAAACACTGGGGCATACTGTGTAAAGATCCCATATTGGGATCTCATCTAGACACTAAACCACGGTTCATATATAGGAAAGCTAAAAATATTAAGAACATACTAGCACCTAGTGATGTGTTTGTATGTAGTAATACTACTACGTCTAACACATGGCTTGGAACCAAACCAAAAGGTAATTATACCTGTGGTAAATGCAGTATTTGCAAGTATTTACACCCTGTAAAACAAACGTTTAAATCTAATAACACACTAGAGGTTTTTAGTATTGATGACTTCATTTTATGTACTTCCACACACATTGTATACTTGTTGGAATGTGCATGTGGATACCAATATGTCGGCAGAACCAAACGGTGCCTTAAAATCCGTATCCAGGAACATGTCAGGAACATCAAAATTGGGTTTGAGAAACATAGTGTTTCGAGACACTTTTTATTACACCATGGTAAAGACCCTTCTAGTCTTACTTTTAAGGGGATTCAGTTTATTCCAGTAAATAGAAGAGGGGGGGATAGAGTTAAAACATTATCCTCTAAGGAGACTTATTGGATACATAAATTAGATACCATGTCCCCTAAGGGGCTTAATGAGGATGTGGATATTTGGGCATTGTATTAAATTATAATCATTAGCCCATATCCGCAATAGACCCCTGGGACATGCTATTACTCTCCTTACTCTGCTTCTCCTTCTCCCTGTTGTACTATATCCTTTATTACTCTTAGTTAATCATTATATATATATATATATATATATATATATATATATATATATATATATATATATTTAAAGGATTAATAGATGTCTATTTTAATATTTTAAATTTCTGATAAACTAACATTGTGTTTCTTTTTATTCCAGCATGGTTTTTTTTATATATTTATGTTATATTTATGGTAGGTTAGATTATAGGTTAGTTAACTGTTTATTTGTGTTTTTAAATTCTGCTAATAAAGTTGTTGTTTTAAAAGTAATAGTACATCTTCCCTATCACTTTGACCATGGCTCAGATGATTGGTCTAACTTTAATAGTCTGACCAATGAGACATCTCTGAGAGGTATTTAAGACCTCTGGGTAATGGCCAAAATTATTCCCTGAAGAAATACTTAGATGTACGAAACGCGTTGGATGTATTTAACCTATGCCATTACATTGTTTTTTATTATCCCCTGGATCTGCATTTAATCCATTATCTTTTGGTGTTATTGTGCTGACTGAGCAGTTTATGCGCCGCTATAGAGACTCTAAGGGACTTTCTCCTGCTCCTTCACCATTGCCACGGGAACTGTGACGTCACTCCGCTACATCACGTGACGGAGCGGCATCGTGGCACGCTGTGCAGGCGCATGCAATTGCGGAAGTGTTTGCTAAGCCTTTCCATCGGCTCTGAATTGCCCTGCCATTGCAGCAGCTGATAAAACGGTGAAATCTCCACAGGAGAAACGAAGGACTGTAAGGAAAAAACCCCCTGGAAGAGGCATATTGCCGCTTGAGACTCGGTTCCACTGAGTGCCTGAACCTGCAGTGGAGCCAGACTGCTGTTAAGGAACTCCCTTGAAAGCAGCATCCTGCTGGATGAAAAGTATATGAGGGATCCTGTGCCCCACAACCACCACAGAGGCTCCTGTAGAGAAAGCTGAGTACCAGATTCCCCTGTCTACAACCATGGAGTGGTAAACAAGTGTGATATACACTAAATGCTTTTGAATTTTCTATTTGATGTACGCAGATTTTACACCCCTTTAATATTGTAATACATTTTTATTACTTGCTTCACTATTTGGCGTTGTGCGCTGTTTTCTTTTTGTTTCCAGGGCTGTTAAAGGGCTGAGTAACCATCATGCATAACCCATGGAACCCAGGGTCATATGTTGCATGTTACGTGTCCCTCTTGTGTAGGGGTAGATTTATAGCTGTTAAGTAGTCAAATAAAAGTGACAATAGTCCCTTGTCATTTCCAATGAAATGACATGTGTGATTAAAAGCAGTATGCAGATCCGTAGGGACTATCAGCATATAATCCCATGTGTGATGTCACCTTTTATAACTGCATGGGATATGCTGTATACAGATGAAATCTTTAGTCCTCATAAATGACTGTGGGTGGCAGCAAGTGTTTAATTGTTAATATAGGCAGAATAACTTGAAAGCATAGTGTGGACAAATCCATCAAATGGACAATAGTGTGAATTTAGGAAATACACAAACATGGCCAGGATGACTATGCACTAGAGATACTGGTTTTATACTGTATAGAGTCATGACTGGTTGACAAAAGAGTTTAAATAAAGGGGGAGAAAACAAATTCCTCATTAAGTCCCCTGGGTTTAAGGGTTCCCAGGGTGTAGATCCAACGAGACTCTCGCTTGAGAATCTCGTTGTCCCAATCACCTCCTCTGCTGTGGTTACAAACAGCTTCAATACCAATAAACCTCAGAGCAGTGGCCAGACCCTGGTGATGGGTATGGACGTGGTTGGCACCTGGAGTGTCACGGTTATTGCGAAAATCGCCAAGGTGTTCGAGCACTCTGTGACGTAGTTGGCGTTTTGTTTTCCCAACATATTTCTTGTTGCAGGTGCATATAATCTGATATATGACCCCCACTGTTCTGCAGTTAATAAATTGCTTGATACCAAAGCTGTTTGTGTCGTTCCAGTTATTAAATCTTTTAGAGGGTGTACAGGACGAGCAGGCTCTACAATTATGGCAGGTAAAGAAGCCGGTAGATCTACTGCTGCGGCCAAGTTTATTCGAGCATTTGCCCGTTCTTGGCCGCAGCAGTAGCCTGGCGCGCGCCCGAGTGTGACGGGCGCGCGCCGAAGCAGCGGAAGAGCGCCCTCCGATCGGGGCGCTCTCCCTACCGCTGCCGGGTCCGCCGGGTCCCCCGGAACCCCCTGCCGCCGTCCCGCAGATCGCGGGACACCAGGGCTCCCTCGGGGAGCCCTGTACGCGCGTGCAGGGGGCGCAGGCTCCCGAAGACGCGTGACCGCGCGTCTATGACGCGCGGCACGCCGAGGGGCGGCCACTAGCAAGCCGGGAAATCTCCCGGCTTGCGGTACCGACCACACTGCAATAAAGTGTGTCGGTACTGTATTAGCCAACCATGTACCCGTGATTGGTCTTTGGTAATGACTATGGACCAAAAGGTCACGGATACTGGTGGCTCTCCTACTAACCAGGGTGACTCTGTCATTCAGTATCTCTCTGAGATCCTCGTCTTCACTTAAAACATACCAATGTTTATTCAGAATGTTGGTTATGTTTGACCATTGGTTATTGAACATGCCGACGAAGCGTGTTATAGGTTTCTCATCAACAGGATTCACTTTGTCAGCCAAAAGCTCATTCCTGTCCGTATGCCTAGCCCTCTGATACGCTTTTTTGATCGATCTATTGCTATATCCCCTGGATAGGAATCTAAGCTTCATGGCTGAGGCTTCCTGTTCAAAGTCCTCAGATGCTTCACCAAGCACAGAAAGTGAAGACGCAATTGGCACAAGAAAAATTAGAAGTACAGGCTGCACTGAAGAATGCAGAGAAAATGCTGGAAAAAGAATGCCTCGCCCTGGAGCAGCTGAAGGTCATGTTGAGCGCCACAAGAGCATCGCTGGAGGCGGAGCTTAGAAGCAAGGTGACTCTGTGTGAGAGGGAACATGAGAAGGTCCAGAGACTGAAGCAAGAGCTGGAGAAGCAATGAGTCAGTATACCAGGGAGAAAGAGGCCTGGAAAACAGAAACAGCAGCGATCCTAGCGACAAGAACTGCAGAGCTCCAAAAGATGGAGGCGCTGATGCGAACCCAGAGCAAGCACCGGGAAGAGGTGAAGGCCCTGAGAGGGGACTGGCAACATCAGATTGAAGTGTTGCAGATGCAGATAGCTGAGAGCGACATGCAGCACGCCAAGAGGGAGGAGGTGTCCGTCCGTCAGGTGGCCTGCCTGTCATTGCACCATGAAACTGAGATGGCTGATATCCACAAGCAGCTGAATTACAAGACCAATGATGGGGCCCGGCTACAGCTGGAGCTGGACAAGGTCCGGGAGGAGCACCAGCAGCTGCAGGTCCAGAATAAAGAAACAGAGACAGAGTTAAGCCTTGCTCTGAGTCTGGTAGGAGATGTAGAATCGCAACTCAATTCTAAAGAAGATGAACTAGCAGCCACACTGAGTGAAAGAAGAAAGGCAGAAGGACTGCTTCAAGACCTGAGGAAAGACCTGGAGTCTGAGTGTGCTGGTCGCAAGATGGCGGAGAAACAAATGTGTGACCTAGGCAAGGAGCTCGAGGCTCTGAAGACTAAGCGGGCGCTATGTTGGACTCTACTGCTGCCCAGCAGGAGGTTTCTCAGATGAAGCTGGAGGAAAAGCTTACATCCCCAAGACAGACGTTTGGGTCACTGAATCAGTCCACGGAAAAAGTGGCGGTAGAGATAAAGCAAGGGAGGCGCTCCAACAAGCATGACCACGATACCGTTGCAGTACTACAGTCTACTTTCCACAAGGCACGGAATGCGAAGGGCAAATTGCAATACACTAGCACGGTAAGAAGCCAATCATATTTCAGTACCCAGGGGACACAAAGTGGATTCCTTGCCATGAGAGCAGTCACTGTGAAGAGACAGTCGCGAAGGAGACGGAAGTGTGCCCGTGATCATAAGAGGCGAAACACTTCACAGATTGTCCAGTGACTGTCTCAACAGAGTAAGTTAAAGAGTCAAGACAGAAAGGCCCAAGCCTATGAGTCTGCTGACAGTAAAAGAGAGGTACCATGGGGTGCACTTCGGGTTAATAAAAATCCCGACCAAGTTGAAGTACTAAAGATAAATATTGTGGAACCCAACACTGAAGGTACGCTGATGGAGAAAGGTCCAAAAGCCATCACTGCTAAAACAGAACAGTAGGAAGGATCCGAAGATTCCAGCGGTGCACAGCTTGTAGAGATGAGAGACCAGCAAGGTGTAGATTAAAAATGACATTTTATTGAAAAAACATATGGTATGGGGGACACACTCTGACGCGTTTCGGACCTGCGTGGTCCTTAATCATAGAGCTGATTCGCGTCTCCATTACCCCCTGTCTTATAGTGTAAAACCCCTCCCCCTTGCGTCATTGCGCTGTGTGTTTTGGCGCGAAAAATCGATAATTAGTCTATACCTAACAGCTGTGTATGCGCGCGTGTTGGAGGGTGCAGTGAATATTAATTAGCCATGTGTTGTTCTCTACTATCAACACACGCACGCACGCTGTGGGTTGCTAAGTGACCGCAGTAAACACTGCCTACGTCATGACATTGTGTTTATCAGCGTAACCCTGTCCAGCGTGTGAGAATGTGCAGTGAATATAAATTAGCCATGTGCTATTGCCTCTCGTAAACACAGGATGTGGCTTGCTGGGTGGCCGCAATAGAACACTGCCTAGGTCATAACGCTGCGTGTCTCAGTGCAACCCCAATCAATCATAATGAATTACTGTCTGAATAGATCATCTGCAACCTCCTCATGTGTCCCAAAGCATATCTAAGCAACCATAAAAGATGTATAGGGAAACATAATTCACCTCACTTCACTCTATTGTTCTAATGTTGCAGAAAAATGACATGACATAAGGTTCACCCCATGGGGGTGGGGGGGGGGGGAAGGGGGGGGGAGGAGAGGGGGGGGGGGAGGAGAGGGGAGGGGGGGAAGAGGGGGGGGGGGGGTTGGGAAGGAAAAGGAATAAGACAGTGAATGAGACAAGGGGGAGAAAAACAAAATCATGTGAATATCACCAATAAGTAAATGACATACATATCAAACACAACAATAAACAATACATAATTTTTTTTTTTTAAAAATACTATATTGCGAATCTTATATCCGCCGTGGAGCTATTCAGGTACCATATGATATCATATCTTATGATAAAGACATACATTGTTGGCTTTAAAATTATTATCATCATACGAATTGTAATTAACTCTTTGTCTTTCCTGTACTCTGAATATTGGACTAGTTTTCTGCTTATTGGAATATATATTCTTTTATGTGTACATGTGCGTACTGTGAACTGTATCACTGCGAGACACTTGGGGGTAAATACATTTAGCTCGAGGCACAAAAAACATTTATATTTATTGAACACTCCAGTCAGGGATAATTGAATACCCCAAACTACTCAAGTATAAATATATTATGAGATAATATTTGGTTATACCATTAGTTTATTTTAATTTAGGAAGTGTTTCAATTCCCAGTCCTGGTTTATGCCCCTGGGAGCCATTGTCCCAAGGGCATAAATCCAGAACATTTCTCGACGGTTTAATAGTGCCTCCCTATTTCCTCCTCTAGGATGTATGGAGATCTTTTCAATAGCACTGTATGTAAGGGTTTTGATTGATCCCTGTTTGCATGTATTAAAGTGACGCGCTACTGGGAAACGTTCATCTTTATTTCTGATACTGCGTATATGCTCTGTGATTCTCACTTTCACTGTTCTAATTGTCCTGCCAACGTAGCCACTACCACATGCACATTTCAAGAGATAAATCACGAACTCAGTGTTACATGTCATAAATGACTCAATCTTATAGATGTGACCAGTGTGTACATCCCTTAGGGATTTGACAGGTTCCGCATACCTACACAGGTTACAAGGAAACACTTCCTAAATTAAAATAAACTAATGGTATAACCAAATATTATCTCATAATATATTTATACTTGAGTAGTTTGGGGTATTCAATTATCCCTGACTGGAGTGTTCAATAAATATAAATGTTTTTTGTGCCTCGAGCTAAATGTATTTACCCCCAAGTGTCTCGCAGTGATACAGTTCACAGTACGCACATGTACACATAAAAGAATATATATTCCAATAAGCAGAAAACTAGTCCAATATTCAGAGTACAGGAAAGACAAAGAGTTAATTACAATTCGTATGATGATAATAATTTTAAAGCCAACAATGTATGTCTTTATCATAAGATATGATATCATATGGTACCTGAATAGCTCCACGGCGGATATAAGATTCGCAATATAGTATTTTTTAAAAAAAAATTATGTATTGTTTATTGTTGTGTTTGATATGTATGTCATTTACTTATTGGTGATATTCACATGATTTTGTTTTTCTCCCCCTTGTCTCATTCACTGTCTTATTCCTTTTCCTTCCCAACCCCCCCCCCCCCTCTTCCCCCCCTCCCCTCTCCTCCCCCCCCCCTCTCCTCCCCCCCCCCCTTCCCCCCCCCCCACCCCCATGGGGTGAACCTTATGTCATGTCATTTTTCTGCAACATTAGAACAATAGAGTGAAGTGAGGTGAATTATGTTTCCCTATACATCTTTTATGGTTGCTTAGATATGCTTTGGGACACATGAGGAGGTTGCAGATGATCTATTCAGACAGTAATTCATTATGATTGATTGGGGTTGCACTGAGACACGCAGCGTTATGACCTAGGCAGTGTTCTATTGCGGCCACCCAGCAAGCCACATCCTGTGTTTACGAGAGGCAATAGCACATGGCTAATTTATATTCACTGCACATTCTCACACGCTGGACAGGGTTACGCTGATAAACACAATGTCATGACGTAGGCAGTGTTTACTGCGGTCACTTAGCAACCCACAGCGTGCGTGCGTGTGTTGATAGTAGAGAACAACACATGGCTAATTAATATTCACTGCACCCTCCAACACGCGCGCATACACAGCTGTTAGGTATAGACTAATTATCGATTTTTCGCGCCAAAACACACAGCGCAATGACGCAAGGGGGAGGGGTTTTACACTATAAGACAGGGGGTAATGGAGACGCGAATCAGCTCTATGATTAAGGACCACGCAGGTCCGAAACGCGTCAGAGTGTGTCCCCCATACCATATGTTTTTTCAATAAAATTTCATTTTTAATCTACACCTTGCTGGTCTCTCATCTCTACAAGCTGTGCACCGCTGGAATCTTCGGATCCTTCCTACTGTTATATTGCACACCGAGCGTGGATGCACGCACAGGAGAACAGCCATATGTGAGTATTGTATGTCTCCCTTCGTTGAGACTGGATGACCGGTAACAGTGCGGCAACACAAGGGTCATGTAGGGCGCAATCCTACAAAGTAACGGTACGTTAACCCTCATTCATGTTATTTGTCATATGTGATAGATTCATGTACTAAGCACTGGGTCCAATACCTAAAAAGTTATGGTTATAGGCTGACTCCACAACAAAATAAGGATTTTTATTATCTACTGAAGTTCTGAACGAGATTGAGCACTGTTTTTGGGACTCTTGCCCCATAACTACATACTGCTAAAACAGAGTTGTTGTCTTCACAAGAGAAGGCCAAACAGTCACTGGCGAGTATATGCAATGAGATGACCGAGGTCAAGGCTCTTCTACAGGGTAAGGGAGACTCTGAGCACAAGATCAAGGTTACAACGTGGCGTAGAGTCCTGGTAGAGAGAGCTAATAGACAGCAGGATGCTCAGGAACCTTTGCAAGAAGAGACACAACATAAGCGGAGCATCAACCTTAAACTGGCACAACACAAGGAGATAGTGAGGTACCAGTCTTCAGGCCCAGATGGCCTGATAATTACCCTAAAAAGAAAATGCCTAAATTGGAAGGCAAGAAAAAAAAGGGGGGGAGGGAAGGGCCGACGTCGGATATTTTCGACAAAGATGCTGGTGCACGGGAATGGTGCACAGGCCGCTCCACAGGACAATGTTTCGCTGGGGGGAGGGATATGTGACAGAGTCACTGACTCAGTAGGCTGGAACTGTGAATGGAGAGATGCTGCAGCCAGTACACAGAGCATTAATCTCCTCAGAGAGAGAAAGCACAGCTGAAGACTGATTAAACAGGGGCTGAACTCACCAGTGAAACAAGTGCTTTAAAAAGCAGGAAGTTGCTCACACAAGGTGAGCTTGTTTGTCCCCAGGAGGCTGGAGAGACTTCTCCCGGCTAGGAAGCCCTAGCTGTTGCTCTGGTCCCCCAGTCCTGCGAGGAGCTTTGCTGCTGGGACCAGCTGGGACCTCAACCCAGGATAAAGATTGCTGCAAGCTGGACACAGCCTCCTCCCTGGAACCGGTGTTCCTGTTTGCTATTGGAGCTGCATTACAGATAAGACTTTGTTATGATATTAATTTGTTATACTTTATAGAGCACATGTTTTGAGCATAACCAGATTAGCTGGCTGCCCTGTTAGTATGGGCTCAAGAAGTGAGTTAGTTTCCCTAACGGGAATAGGCTTTCATTTCTATAAAGTAGTTTCTTAAAGGGACAGTGCACCCGTACTTTATTTTGGTTGTGGCCAATTAACCACTACGGTTTAAAGTTTCCCATCGTGTCTAGCGTCTTACTGACCCCACCGCGAGGCCGTCTTGCCACAGGTATATATACCTAATGTTTTTGATATTGGAATTACAGATTCCAAAACTGAGATAAAATTGGAGTCTCAATCAGTTCTCGATATATCTATATCTATCTATATATATATAGATATATCGAGAACTGATTGAGACTCCAATTTTATCTCAGTTTTGGAATCTGTAATTCCAATATCAAAAACATTAGGTTTATATGCCCATTGATATGCCCATTGTCTTCGTTTTCTACAACTACTTGTTACCTGATGCCTGAATGTATTGCCAATCCTGTACCTGATTGCTTCATTGTCCAACACCTAAGTAAGTGCTATATCAAAAACATTAGGTTTATATGCCCATTGATATGCCCATTGTCTTCGTTTTCTACAACTACTTGTTACCTGATGCCTGAATGAATTGCCAATCCTGTACCTGATTGCTTCATTGTCCAACACCTAAGTAAGTGCTATATTTTGTCTGTTATTTGTATAATCTTGTGTGTTCACCTTCTTTAAGAAATAAACTTAATTTATCATATCCTAGTCGTGTTCAATTCAACCCAGATATTTGTGTATATTATAACCTTTCACTAGCTACACTGACAAATACCCATGGAGACTGTGATGGCAGATACAATAGATTTGTTCAAAAAAGGTTGGACATATTTTTAGATAGGAAAGGTATACAGGGATATACCAAATAAGTATACATGGGAAATATGGTCAGATCAGTCAGGGGTTTGGCCATGGTGCTGTACTGTGGGACAAACTTCCTATTGTACCCTGCGGTGCCCAAAAAACATTAGGTATATATATATATATAAATATATATATATATATATATATATATATATATATATCAAAAGAGAAGAGAGAGCGCACGACCCATAGCGTAAAATTGTACATTTATTGGAAAGGAGGGGGTGAAAATTCACTCACAAAAGTAGGTATATAAAAGGCAATTTGTGATAATATCACAGCCAATCTGGTCAGTCAGCATCCAGAATCCGCAGTCCAACTCTCACGTGATGCTGCAGAAAGATGGTAACTGGTGCAAGACTCCAGAGGCTCCTTCCGACAGGCAAAACCAATATTGTGGAGTTCAAACAGTGTCTCCTATAGCAGCTGGCCGCAATGTTGATCTGCGCTCGATGCGGCCCGTCATGCGCATGCGTGGGGACGTAATGCCGCTCCCTCACGCGTTTCATTACGTTAACTGCAACTTTCTCAAAGGGTTGCTGATTGGTTGTAAGCTGGCTGTATATTTAAGTCCACAGGGTTGCTTAGCAAACCGTCCCTGCCTAATGATTGGTTTGAAATCATGAATGAATGTCCTATCAGCTCTTAGAACAGGCACTGTGTTGACTAACGCTACCAATTGATTCTGGCACATAAACACATAGGAACTATTAAAAATGAAACTAAACAAATGTACTACAAATAGACTGGGTATCACAACAAGGAATACTAAACAGTATTAACATAACTAACTAATGATAAGAAAAGGAAACGAAGCAATATAAAACTGGATGTGACCATCAAAATATATTAGTCACAGTGTAAAGCAATGTAGATGCCACGGACAACCTAAAAAATAATAAAACTAAGTAATAATAATTATAAAATATCTTGAACATTATAGATGGGCATATATATTGCTCTAAAATACATATTAAGAAAAAAAATAATAATAATGAATTGTATTAAATGTATTGAAAAATTAAATTAAAATGAATAATAAAAAATGGGAAAATATAAAACTGGGGGAATAAAGATTAGATTGCTAGAAGTAGGAACCTATTTCGAACTACTGTATAACTATCTCAATGTTGAATACATAGATATATATAAAAATAAAAGTGAACCTGACACCATAGAGTGGAGAATGTTAATACAATTGGGGAAATAATTCCCAATTGAAAAAATGGCTAAACATAGTTACATAGTTACATAGTAGATGAGGTTGAAAAAGACGTACGTCCATCAAGTTCAACCTATGCTAAATTTAGACAACAGATACTTTATCCTTTATCTATATATTACTTATTGATCCAGAGGAAAGCAAACAAAAAACCCCAGAGTCATATAATTCAATGATGTCTCATAAGGGGAAAAATAAATTCCTTCCTGACTCCAAGAATTGGCAATCGGATTAATCCCTGGATCAACATATTTCCCATGTATACTTATTTGGTATATCCCTGTATACCTTTCCTATCTAAAAATATGTCCAACCTTTTTTGAACAAATCTATTGTATCTGCCATCACAGTCTCCATGGGTATTTGTCAGTGTAGCTAGTGAAAGGTTATAATATACACAAATATCTGGGTTGAATTGAAAACTACTAGGATATGATAAATTAAGTTTATTTCTTAAAGAAGGTGAACACACAAGATTATACAAATAACAGACAACATGTAGCACTTACTTAGGTGTTGGACAATGAAGCAATCAGGTACAGGATTGGCAATTCATTCAGGCATCAGGTAACAAGTAGTTGTAGAAAACGAAGACAATGGGCATAGAGCTAACCCTGGTTTAGATGGGATTTCAGTCCTATACCCTGGCATTGGGTGCTAGCCATTGGGTGACAATTATCTGCCACCAATCCCTTTTTGCCAGCTAACATGGGAAGCATTGTTGGATCATGCCCACAGTTAGTTGGCACATGCGCACATCTGGCCATGGGGGTCTCATTTCTCTAGCCCCACACTAAAGTCAGGGCACCTAAAAGTCTACCAGACTTGTATCTGGTCAGGAAATCCTTTGTCTGTAAGTGTGAATTATAGCACTTACAGACCACTCAAGCCCTGCGTTTCTCCGCCCTATTGTATACAATTGGAGTGGTGAAGTCTTTGATCGGGGGGGTCTGTTGTAGACAATGGGTCGCCCCCCTGAGCATTAACATAAAGCAGAACCAGTAACTTTCGCAGGCTTTTATCCAGCCTTGAAATACAATACATTCCTTAATATTTAAACATATTAAAATAATCCGTTCGGCTGGGACGAGCGGGCCGAAACTTGCCAGACCCTCATGTCGGAGGGGACTCTCCATGGTGGCCAAGTTTCAACACGCTGCGACCCACCAGACCGGAGTTACACAATTACAGTTTTAAAAGGACTTTTGAACAAGAGGCTTTTTTACGCCATGCAAGTCAATGGCAGAAACCCAAACTTTACCATTACCCATTACTCTGTTCTGTTGCCTTGAGAGGGTTGCTATTTGCCATGCAATCCTGCCAGAAGTAGGACTACATGGTGACCAAATCTCAGCCCTCTAGGTTGAACAGAACCGGAGTTATGGGTTCCAGGTTTCTGCTCATTCTGACTTAGCCGTTTTTACTCGCGGCTTTTACCTCCGCCACTGAAGTCAATGGCATGACCCTTGTAGCTAGTGCGACCCTTTACTGGGGTCATTGATTACCGGACCCGGTTTAGGTCGAGTGAGGGGGTTCCCTAGAACCTAAGTTTCCCACGCCAATTGAACCTGACTTTTTCCGGGGAGTGATCAAAGCTCTTTTCAAGATATTGTATCCACTTTTGCGGTCTGCGGTTTGGATGGCTGCCAAACCGCTCCTGGAGGTCTGAGAAGAGGAATCCCCATTGAAATGAATGGCTCAATTGACTTTCACTATAGCCAAGCACTCCTTCTCAATGGTGGCATATGCCACCTCCCTGGGGAGCAGCTTATGGCTGAGGTACACCACAGGGTGCTTGCTCTCTGCCGTCCTCCCCCACCTGGCTCAGTACAGCCCCAATGCCAAAGTTCGAGGCATCAGTCTGTATTAAAAATTGTTTGGTGTAGTCTGGGGCAGCCAGTATGGAAGCCCCAGCAAGGGCAGTCTTTAGTGCCTGAAACGCAGTTTCACAGGCAGGAGACCAGGTAATAAGTAACGGCTGTTGCTTTCTGGTCAGATCAGTCAGGGGTTTGGCCATGGTGCTGTACTGTGGGACAAACTTCCTATAGTACCCTGCGGTGCCCAAAAATGCCGTGACCTGTTTCTTGATTTTGGGAACAGGCCACTGGACTATGGCTTCTACCATGGCTGGCTCTGGTTTGAGGTGCCCTCCACCCACCCTGTGCCCTAAGTACAGGACCTCTGCCATCCCTATCATACACTTAGTGGGTTTCAAGGTAAGCCCAGCGTCCCCAATCCTAGCCAGCACCACAGCTACATGTCCTAAATGGGACTCCCAGGAGTTGCTAAAGACAGCAATGTCATCTAGATAAGCCCTTGCATAACTTTGCATCCCTTCCAGTAGGCGGTTGACCAGGCGTTGGAAGGTAGCCGGGGCATTTTTCATTCCAAATGGCATCACTAAGAACTCATAGAGGCCACTGGGAGTGATAAATGCTGACTTCATCCTAGCCTCCAGGGTCAGTGGGATTTGCCAATAGCCTTTGCTCAAATCCATGGTGGTCAGATACCTTGCCCCCGCGAGTTCATCTAATAACTCATCCATGCGTGCATGGGATAGGCATCTGAGACCGTCCTAGCATTGAGCAAGCGGTAGTCCACACAAAACCAGGTGGTCTTGTTCTTCTTAGGAACTAGGACTACCGGACTAGCCCAAGGGCTCTGGGTCGGTGTAATTACCCCTAGGGTAAGCATCTCCTCTATCTCCCTCTCTATACTTGTCTTGACCTCTGCTGACACTCTGTAAGCATGCTTATGCAGAGGTCGCAGGTCCCCAGTTCTGTGAGGTGTGTTTTCCCTGGCATGTCAGTGAAGAGAGCCCTATACTTTGCTAGCATGTCCCTGGCTTCTCCCTTCTGCCTAACACTTAACTGACCCCCTATCTCCACCTGTTCCACAGTGTTTCCCTGCCAAGCCTCCCCTAGAAGATCAGGCTCACATACTCGGAGCTCAGAATTCCTTTAACATATTAATGTGATATGTCTTATTCCTATCTGGCTCTACCTGTACAATATAATTGTACTCATTCATCTTTTGGATGGCACCTGCTGTCCTGGGATGAATTCCCTGCTGCGGGCATTCCGGTCATATCATTGCTTCTGATTGGTCTGAGCGGCCCTGAGATGGTCCTGGGCCACCCCCATGAGCATCTCTAACAGGTCTCGGAGATCTACTACATACTGGATCACTGAAGCATCAGTATCAGTAGCCTGCCCCTCCCGGAATAGGTCCAGAGGTCCACGTACCCTGCGGCCATATAGTAGCTCGAAGGGGTAAAAAGCCGGTAGACTCTTGCGGTACCTCTCGGTAGGCAAACAGCAAGTGCTGCAAATGAATCTCCCAGTCTTTCCCCTCTGCTTCTATAAAGGTCTGAAGCATCTCCTTCAGGGTCCCGTTAATCCTCTCACATAATCCGTTTGTCCAGAGACACTGTAACAGTTCACTCATGAACTGCGACCCTTGATCGGTTAGGATCTCACTAGGGAAACCTACCCTAGCAAAGATGTTCAGTAGCATCTATGTCCTGGCATCTATGGTGCCAAGCGCTACCGCCTCAGGGTACCGGGTGGCAAATCCACCACCATGAGGATGTAGCGCTTCCCTGACCTACTAGGAATCATAAGGGGCCCTACAATATCCATGGCTACCTTCTGGAAGGTTTCCCCTATTACCAGTAGTGGGTTCAGGGGTGCCTTTACACGGTCGCCCGTCTTACCTACTCGCTGGCAGGTGTCACAGGAGCGGCAAAAAGTGCCCACATCCCGGGACGCCCCCAGCCAGTAGTAACGCTGCAATAACCGGGCTCTCGTTCTGTTGACCCACTGATGTCCCGCTAGCGGAATAGTGTGAGCTACCTGTAACAATTGCTGTCGGTACCCCTGGGGTGCTATGAGCTGTCGCTTACCGGTCAGTCCCTCCTCTATCCCTGGGTTCCCCGCTTCTCTGTACAGGAGTCCCCGGTGCCATAGTCAGTGATCAGTGCCCTCCCCTGCTTGAGACTCGGATGCCCGAAGTCTCATACCGGCCAGGCTGGGGTCTTTCTTCACTGCCTCCCTAAACTGGGCTCCTAATTCTGGCCACCCCCTGGTCATGTCTATGTCGGGGGAATGGGGTATGGTGAGGGGAAACAGTAAGTCGGTGTGTGGTTGCAACTGAGCCTGGCTTACCTCCTCGGTCTCCTCAGAGCCCTCCGCTATTGTTGGTCCCAAATGCAGGGGGACTGGAGCCGCCGCCATCGCTGCTGTCTGGCTCCGGGTGACTGCCGCTATGGCAGCGGGTCTTGGTACTCGATCATAGGTGCAGGTCATCGGACCCAGATCGTTGCCAAGGAGCACCTCCGCATCCAAACAAGGCAAACCCCCACCTTCCGCACACCCTCTCCCTCCCCCCAATCCAAAAAGATCCTGGCAAACTGCGGGAATCGTGGCTCTCAGTCAGCCACGATGTTCTGCATCCCGGGTCCCGGGTGCAATTCCTCTGGTCGGACCATATCAGGTCGGACCAGGGTTATTGCTGCACCTGAATCCAGCAAGCCGATTGTTTGCCGGTCACCAACTGTGACCGTGGTGAGGTGTCTGCTCCGGCCTTCCGTCTGCTGCATCACGGCGCTGGGATGTCCTCCGCTCCTGGCTGTAGGCACCAAAGAAACCGGGGCAGGCACTTCATGGGACGTCTCACTGGGAATTGTTTCTATGATCGGCCCTGGATCCTTGGTGGAAGCCACCCATACATGGGCTACCAGCTTGACAGCTGGGGTGCGTTGCCCCTGATGGGGTCCGCTGGCATTAAGCGGCTCCAGGCAATCTTGCTTGATGTGCCCGGTGCGGTTGCAGTTTTAGCACCGGCGCTCGTGCTGGAGCCCTCCCGACTTCGGTGGACTGCTGCCCGGGCGGCTTCATAGTCCATTGGGGAGTGGTGCCAGCCTTCTTGGCCGGGGCTGCCGCCGCCTTGGCCGCTACCTTGTGGGCATCAGCGCTCGGCTGGTGATGTAGTCATCCGCGAGCCTCGCTGCCTCCTTGTGAGTCTTGGGATTTTTATCATACACCCAAGCCCTCACTGCCAGAGGACACTGCTGCATGAGCTGCTCTTGGAACATCAGATCCAGCAGGACCTGGTAAGTCTTTGCCACGCATCATCCACCCATCGGAACCCATACAATGCCATGCGGGTACCAAAAGTCACAAAAGACTCCAGGGGCTGTTTCTCTTCCAGCCAGAATTTGCCCCAGTAGGCTTCAGGGTTGAGGGCATATTGGAATAGCAATAGCTCTTTTAAGTGATCATAGTCATCGGCATACTCCTCCGGGAACTCCATCATGGTCTGCTTAGCTAGACCGGACAGCAAGGGGTCAAGTCGCATGACCCGGTGTTGTGGAAGCACCTTGTACCGCCGGCACTGCATCTCAAAGTTCTTTAAGAAGCTGTCAATCTGGTCGGTACCTTCCACAAACTTGGCGAGGCTGTGATGATCCAGCTGGGGAGTATCTCGTTCTGGGTGGGTGGGGGGCAATAAGCGGGTCGGTTCACTGTCATTGTCAGGAACTGCAGCCGCTCCTCCGGTGTCCCTCTGTCACCCCATGTGGTGATCAGCGCCAGCATTTCAGGGGTGAACGGACAGGTAGCCACAGCGACCAATACTCCTCCTGCTGCACTCTTCCCGGGAGGTGCTCCCACTCCCTCCCCGGGTCTCTGCCGTCTTCGCGATGGGTCCATTCCCTGCTCTCCGGGCAGTGACATTACTGCGAGTTGAGCTGTAACTCGGAGCTCCGCGAGCCGGGTTTCTTGCGCTCTGAATGCCGCCTCCATCTGTTCTGCATCTCTGCCCTCCGTGGGCAGCCCGTACTCATGGCACTTGTCCCGTAGCTGAGCCCGGGTCCAGACTGTAGATGAACCGGCACCCTCGCTTATGGTTAAAGGCTTCTCGGGAGTAGGTATTAACAGTGAGGTGGTGTTATATCTCGCGTTATATGTTGTACAATAGTGTGTTCAATATCGTTAGCCTTGGGAACTCGCAATTCACCCCAGTTCCTACTGTATTACAGAATCCTGCAGTAAACTGTAATACAGGTTCAATTCAATCCCGCCACTGCCACCAGTTATTATAAGCCTGTCACGGTAGCTCGTGAAAGGTTATAATATGCACAAATATCTGGGTTGAATTGAACACGACTAGGATATGATAAATTAAGTTTATTCCTTAAAGAAGGTGAACACACAAGATTATACAAATTACAGACAAAATATAGCACTTGCTTAGGGGTTGGACAATGAAGCAATCAGGTACAGGATTGGCAATTCATTCAGGCATCAGGAAACAAGTAGTTGTAGAAAACGAAGACAATGGGCATAGAGCTAACCCTGGTTTAGATGGGATTTCAGTCCTATACCCTGGCATTGGGTGCTAGCCTTTGGGTGACAATTATCTGCCCCCAATCCCTCTTTGCCAGCTAACAAGGGAAGCATTGTTGGATCATGCCCCCAGTTAGTTGGCACATATGCACATCTGGCCCTGGGGGTCTCATTTCTCTAGCCCCACACTAAAGTCAGGGCGCCTAAAAGTCTACCAGACTTGTATCTGGTCAGGAAATCCTTTGTCTGTAAGTGTGAATTATAGCACTTACAGACCACTCAAGCCCTGCGTTTCTCCGCCCTATTGTATACAATCAGAGTGCTGAAGTCTTTGATCGGGGGGTCTGTTGTAGACAACGGGTCGCCCCCCTGAGCATTAACATAAAGCAGAAACAGTAACTTTCGCGGGCTTTTTTTCCAGCCTTGAAATACAATACATTCCTTAATATTTAAACATATTAAAATAATCTGTTCGGCTGGGCCGAGCAGACCGAAATTTGCCAGACCCTCATGCCGGAGGGGACTCTCCATGGTGGCCAAGTTTCAATGCGCTGCGACCCACTGGACCGGAGTTACATAATTACAATTTTAAAAGCACTTTTTGAGGCTTTTTTCTGCCATGCAAGTCAATAGCAGAAACCCAAATTTTACCATTACCCTGACTCCGTTCTGTTGCACCGAGAGGGTCGCTATTTGCCATGCAGTCCTGCCGGAACTAGGACTACATGGTGACCAAATCTCAGCCCTCTAGGTTGAACAGAACCGGAGTTGTGGATTCCAGGTTTCTGCTCATTCTCACTTAGCCGTTTTTACTCGCGGCTTTTACCTCTGCCATTGAAGTCAATGGCACGACCCTTGTAGCTAGCGCGACCCTTTACTGGGGTCAGTGATTACCGGACCCGGTTGAGGTCGAGTGAGGGGGTTCCTAGGATCTAGGGGCAAAACAAATTTTATTCTGGGGTGCCCTAGAACCTAAGTTTCCCATGCCAATTGAACCTGACCTTTACCGAGGATATATCTAAGCACTTTTCAAGATATTGTATCCGCTTTTGCGGTCTGCAGTTTGGATGGCTGCCAACCCGTTCCTGGAGATCTGAATCGAGGAATCCCCATTGAAATGAATGGCTCCATTGACTTTCAATGGGTAACCGCCGCCCCTCCTCTCGGGCGCCACCTGCAGGTCTTCTACGAAAACGGGCCCAAATCGCCGGACCTTATAATAATAAGGATCTTATGGAGCTGCAATATCGACCTATTGAGAAGTGCAAAATGGAGCCTGCAAAGGCAGGAAAATGGAACAAAGGGCTATAATCACTACATAAACATTAACCCTTTTCCTCCCGACCGGATCCCAGTGTAGGTGTTCGTGCAGACACTGGAATGGGGGAAATACATTCTTACAGGGGGATACACATTTGGGTGCTGAATCAGGGGCAAAACCACAATACTGGACCGTAGTCCAGTTAACCCCTTGTCTCCCAGGTGAGGGAAGGGGCTGGCCATATGGGGTCTAACCCCTTTAATACCGGGCCAATCCCCCTCTACCTCTGCAGTAATGAATTCCACATTTTAACTGCCCTTACTGTAAAGAACCCTTTCCTTTGTTGCTGGTGAAATCTCCTTTCCTACAGCCTTAAGGGGTGGCCCCGAGTCCTTTGTACTGCCCGTGGGATGAATAGTTCTTTTGAAAGCTCCTTGCATTGTCCCTGAATATATTTGTATATATTTGTCATATCCCCTCTTAGACGCCTCTTTTCTAATGTAAATAAATCTAATTTAGCTAGCCTCTCCTCATGAGTTAGAATGTCCATCCCCTTTATTAATTTGGTGGCTCTTCTCTGCATTCTCTCTAGTTCCATAATGTCTTTTCTTAGGATTGGTGCCCAATATTCAAGGTGAGGTCTTACTAATGCTTGTAAAGGGGCATAATAATGTTTACTTCCCTTCCATCCATTGCCCGTTTGATGCAAGATAAGATCTTGTTTGCCTTTGCAGCTACTACATGACTTTGGGCACTATTGCTAAGCCTGCTGTCTACAAGCACTCCTAAATCCTTCTCCATCAAGGATTCACCCAATATATCTCCATTTGATTTGTAAGTCGCCTTTTTATTCTTGCATCCCAAATGCATAACCTTACATTTATCTGTATTAAACCTCATCTACCATTTACCTGCCCACGTTTCCAGTCTCTCTAAGTCCTTCTGAAGAGAAAGTACATCCTGCTCTGATTCTATTACATTACACAATTTAGTATCATCAGCAAAGATGGAGACTTTGCTCTCGATGCCAACCTCAAGGTCATTAATAAACCAGTTAAAAAGCAGGGGTCCCAGTACCGATCCCTGAGGTACTCCACTCACGACTTTAGCCCAACCAGAAAAAGTTCCATTTATGACAACCCTCAGTTGTCTGTCCTTTAACCAATTTTCAATCCAGGTGCATATATTATTACTGAGTCCAATTTTCTTTATTTTGTACACCAACCTCTTGTGTGAAACGGTATCAAAAGCCTTTGCAAAATCTATGTAGACCATATCAACTAAAGGAAAAGGGTGGAGTATACAGCGCTAAAAATGTAAATGAAGTGCAATACTAATGTTATACAGCAATGTGAACAACAAAAATATGTGAGGCAAAGCTGCCAGGAGAACTAACCCAAACACAGTTAGTGGAAGGCACGATAAAAACAATACAGACCGGCGCCTTAAAGTCCAAATGGATGGAATTAGGATAAGTCCAGAGATTGGTTGCAGTGTCCAATAAATGATGATCCAGCCGAATACACAGGCGACACGTTTTATCCGAGCATGGCTAGCACCGCAAGCCGGGGGATGCCCCGGCGTGCTAGCCACACTCCCTCAGCGTGCCGCGCATCACCGATGCGCGGTCACGCGTCATCGGGTGCCTGCGCCCCCTGCACGCGCGTCCAGGGCTCCCCGAGGGAGCCCTGGTGTCCCGCGCTGTGAGGGATGGCGGCAGGGGGTTCCGGGGGACACGGCGGACCCGGCAGCGGGAGGGAGAAAGCCCCGATCGGAGGGCGCTCCTCCGCAGCTTCGGCGCGCGCCCGGCACCCTCCGGCGCGCGCCAGGTTACTGCTGCGGCCGAGAACGGGCAAATGCTCGAATAAACTCGGCCGCAGCAGTATACAGCAGATTCCTCAGCAGCAACAATGATATATGATGCAGGGGAGACAAGAAGGAAGAATCATAGCATGACACTGTTTAAACTACACATAACACATAAACATAGACAGACACACACATACAACAATAAACAGATAGGGTGACTAATATACAGAGAATTTATTAAACACAATAAAAAGCAGAAAACTGTTGAGGAGCAGGTCTAGGATCCGGTGTGTAAAACCGGAATCCTACTTACAAGAAGTCCACAGGATATAGGCAGGTGGATATAGTGGTGGTGGTCCGGCGGCAGCTGTTGGTGGACGCGTGCCACTTGTAGAGGACTGCAGGCACCTCTTCCGATCGACGCCGGTCAGGGCGTCACTGCAGGCAGCTTCCCACAATGCCTTCTGTCCGCGCCCGGAATGACGTCACAGTAGGCGGGACAACGTTCCGGAACTCGCTCCTGTTGTTGTATCTCCTATACACCGTAACCCAAAGGGACTCCTGCAAGGGTCTGCTCCTATACCAGTATACTGCTGGAATGATTCTCAAAAGCCCAACGCGTTTCGTGCGCATGCGCACTTCTTCAGGGGTTAATTGGCACAGTACATGATGGGTTTAAATACTGACAGGATATACATCATTGGTTGCACTAAATGTCACTCAAAATGGACTTATGGTGACCATGATTGGTTAGAATACCTGTCAGTCGTGTCCTGTGTGAAAAGCAGCCTAACACACACAAACTACAAACATATATTATATGAAACAAACACACATATAACAAAACATAATAAAATATATACAGTTCATACTTAATACATCTTAGTAATCAAAGCATTAATACTATAACAGTATAGGATTAAAATTAATAATATTAATGGCATAATCTATTTCATACTGATGTGACATATTTTGGCACGTTATTTGGCTTTTACATGTGCAAAAATGCAAATGATGCTGTTAGCTTACCATATATGCGCGTCTCTATAAATATAAAAAGACTTTTTAATTTAAAACTTTATTTAAAACATGAATACTTTAATTATAAAAAACCTTTAAATATATACTATATCATTTATTTTAAAATTCAATAAAATACAATAAAATATTTCATTTAAGAAAGACGCCTAGATCGAAATCAATGTTGAGACCATTAGGTGAGAGAGTTTTTAATTCGTAGATCCAATAGGCTTCACGCCTACTGATCTGTTGTAATTGATTTCCTCCCCTCCAATTAGTCTGTACGGTTTCTATGGCTTGACACTTTAGACCCATCGGATTTCTATTATGATGAATATTAAAATGATGTGAAACACTATGTGTAGTTAAACCTCGTTTTATATTATAAATGTGTTCATACACCCTTCTCTGGTAACATCTTCCAGTCCTACCTACATATTGTAAGCCACATGGGCACTGTAACAGATAAATTACAAAAATGGAGTGACAGTTTATTGATGTCTTGATGGTGTATGTTTTATCTGTAACATTTGATATAAAGGTTTCTGTGCTACTACTAAATGAACAAGCCGTGCAATTTGTGCATTTAAAAAATCCCTTTTTTTGCTAATTGTTTTAGAAACTGAATTATCCAGAGGGCAAATGGGGGCTAAACGCATTTTAATGTTCGGAGCTTTTGTAAAGATAATTTTTGGTTTTTCCGGGAGGCATTTTGATAGAGTGTTATCACACAGGAGCATTGGCCAGTATTTATTGAAAATCTGGCGGATTTTTGGTGCCATCTCATTATACTGGGTGACAAAAGCCACTCCATTATTCTGTTCTATTTCATTTAATTGATTTCGATCTAGGCGTCTTTCTTAAATGAAATATTTTATTGTATTTTATTGAATTTTAAAATAAATGATATAGTATATATTTAAAGGTTTTTTATAATTAAAGTATTCATGTTTTAAATAAAGTTTTAAATTAAATAGTCTTTTTATATTTATAGAGACGCGCATATATGGATAGCTAACAGCATCATTTGTATTTTTGCACATGTAAAAGCCAAATAACGTGCTAAAATATGTCACATCAGTATGAAATAGATTATGCCATTAATATTATTAATTTTAATCCTATACTGTTATAGTATTAATGCTTTGATTGCTAAGATGTATTAAGTATGAACTGTATATATTTTATTATGTTTTGTTATATGTGTGTTTGTTTCATATAATATATGTTTGTACTGTAGTTTGTGTGTGTTAGGCTGCTTTTCACACAGGACACGACTGACAGGTATTCTAACCAATCATGGTCACCATAAGTCCATTTTGAGTGACATTTATTGCAACCAATGGTGTATATCCTGCCAGTATTTAAACCCATCATGTACTGTGCCAATTAACCCCTGAAGAAGTGCGCATGCGCACGAAACGCGTTGGGCTTTTGAGAATCATTCCAGCAGTATACTGGTATAGGAGCAGACCCTTGCAGGAGTCCCTTTGGGTTACGGTGTATAGGAGATACAACAACAGGAGCGAGTTCCGGAACGCTGTCCCGCCTACTGTGACGTCATTCCGGGAGTGGACAGAAGGCATTGTGGGAAGCTGCCTGCAGTGACGCCCTGACCGGCGTCGATCGGAAGAGGTGCCTGCAGTTCTCTACAAGTGGCACGCGTCCACCAACAGCTGCCGCCGGACCACCACCACTATATCCACCTGCCTATATCCTGTGGACTTCTTGTAAGTAGGATTACGGTTTTACACACCGGATCCTAGACCTGCTCCTCAACAGTTTTCTGCTTTTTATTGTGTTTAATAAATTCTCTGTATATTAGTCAGCCTATCTGTTTATTGTTGTATGTGTGTGTCAGACCATATCAACTGCATTACCCTGGTCTAAATTCCTACTTACCTCCTCAAAGAAACAAATAAGGTTAGTTTGGCATGATCTATCCTTCATAAATCCATGCTGACTGTTACTAATAATTGTATTTTCCGTTAGGTATTCCTGAATATTATCCCGTATTAAACCTTCAAGAAGTTTCCCCACTATTTTAGTCAGGCTTACAGGTCTGTAATTCCCTGGTTGTGATCTAGCTCCCTTTTTAAATATAGGCACCACATCTGCTTTACGCCAATCTTGTGGTACTGAGCCTGTAGAAATGGAGTCCTTGAATATTAAATATAATGGTTTTGCTATTACTGAGCTTAACTCCTTGAGAACTCTTGGATGTATGCCATCGGGGCCAGGTGCCTTATTTACTTTAATTTTTTCAAGTCGCTTATGAACTTCTTCCTCAGTTAACCAATTGTACATTAATATGGAGGTTGTGGCTTCCTCATGCGGCACTACTGTTGAACTTGATTCTTCCCTGGTAAACACAGAGGCAAAGAATTTGTTTAATACCTCAGCTTTTTCCTTATCTCCAATAATCTGCCTACCCATCTCACACTGAAAGGGTCCTATATTTTCTTTTCTCATTTTTTTGTTATTAAGGTACTTAAAGAACTTTTTAGGGTTGACCTAACTTTCTATTGCAATCCTTTTTTCATTATCCATTTTTGCCAATTTGATTGCCCTTTTGCAATTTTTGTTACATTCCTTATAATTCTGATACGATGTCTCCGTCCCTTCTGACATAAATAATCTAAACACCTTGATGTTCCAGGACTTGAATATTTGTTATTACTTCTACATTGTTTGATATGACCAAATCCAGTACTGCCCCTCTCCTGATTGGTTCCTCAATAATTTGAGTCATATAATTGTCTTTAAGCACACCCAAAAACCTGTTTCCTTTTGTTATAATGCTAATATCATTGCCCCAGTCTATGTCTGTATAATTAAAATCCCCCATTATGCAAACATGACCCAGTTTAGATGCCTCCTTCATTTGCAAAAGTATTTTAGCTTCCTCAATCTCGCAGATATTTGGTGGTTTATAGCATATTCCCACAAACATTTTCTTTATACTTTTACCTCCACTGCTAATTTCTATCCACAAAGTCTCTACATTTTCATCATTCCCTTCATAGACATCATCCCTTATAATAGGTTTTAGATCCGGTTTAACATATAAACATACTCCAACTCCCCTTCTATTTGTTCGATCCTTCCCAAAAAGGGAATAACCCTCTAAATTAACTGTCCAGTCATGAGTTTCATCCCACCATGTTTCAGTAATGCCTATGATATTATACTGCTCCCTTGCAGCTATTACTTTAAGCTCCCCCATTTTATCTGTCAGGCTTCTTGCATTAGCAAGCATGCATTTAAGTTTTTTTTCAGCCTGTACTATTATCTTATCTGCTCCTTCCTTTCTTTGCCCACATGATTTAGTCTTTAGAAGTTTTCTAGTATTATCTGTAATTACTATGGGTGTCTCACTGCTTGTCAAACTCACACTTGCCCCCATTCTACCTCTATACCCCCTTGTATCCTCCTCTATTGCATTTAGTTCATTATCTGTTTCATTCCCCTCCTCCCTCCATCCTAGTTTAAAATTTCCTCCAACCTTTTTAGCATTCTCCCCCCTAGCACAGAAGATCCCTCTTTATTGAGGTGCAATCTGTCCCTAGAACGTGGCACTGTGTGCTCATTTGCATGTAATTTCCCAGAATCCCTTGCTGCAGTGGAGGTGCTGTGTGATAATGGTGAAAAGTGGGGTTGTAGACCTGCCTAAGACATGCAAATGAACATACAGTTATATTTCCATTTGATTTTTTGGTGATTTGTCAACCACTATATATATATATATATATATATATATATATATATATATATATATATATATATATATATATATATATATATATATATATATATAACAATTGTTATGTGTGTGTATATATATATATATATATATATATATATACACACATAACAAACAAATTAGGAAGCTTGATAAGGATAAATCAGCGGTGTAAATCAGATAGAGTTAACAAGGCTATTGACCAAAGAATCCCCAAAAGGGCGAATTTGTGATTAAAACAACTGAAATCTATAGCAAAAATAAAAAATATGAAACATAAAAAATAAAATAAAAACCAGATGTCAGTTGAAATTTCAAAAAATGTACTTAGTCCACTGTAGTTTTGCTACCCATATATTAGGATTACCAAATCCCAAGGATATCTGCAGAAAACAAGTAGAAAAAACAGGCGCTCTCCTAGTGTGATAAAGTATAAAACAATATTTATGGGATTGTAAAATATAAAAAGCGCACTCACAAACAGAGTAAAAATAATAGCATTTATGAGTTATACTCAATCGCCTTGAAGCTGTGATGGTTATGTATCAGCCTGTCCCGTTGGTGCCACTTCTGGTGTATCCGTTGGTTTAGCAAGGTGCACTGGAGCTACCGCAGCTTATAATAGGTTACTTTTTGATGTATCCAACATTTCATCTCTGTCCTTTTAAGATTTATTATTTGTATGTTGTTCATTCATCTAGCTATTTGTTTTCATTTGTTAGTAGGAATATGTTTAAACTGCTTCAAAATAGGCTCTAGTGCTTTATGATTGTCATGTATAATGTTGTCCAGCAATGAAACAGGGTTACATTTGTGAAATTGAAAGTACCCGCCCACCATCTGGACTGGCCAATCACAACAGTAAAGGTGATACAAAAGGACACCCCTTTTGAACATTGAATTCTATCCATGACGAAGTCCTTAGTACGAAACGCGTAGGGCGTTTCCCAAAGAGGCGAGTTTGTGGCTGACATTACTGCACGAACAGAGAGAGTACCTTGGAGCTGTTGCTATTTTGCTTGGGACTGCTGGTGCTTCCGGTTTTGCAGTAGCCTGCTGGTGAGCAGTGAGAGCTGTGGGAGGTGTATCTGGAGGGACTCTCTGACCGTGTTGCTGATTATTACATCATCTGTCTGCGCTGGCTCCAGTGCACCTTGCTGAACCAACGGATACACCAGAGGTGGCACCAACGGGACAGGCTGATACATTCCCTTCACAGCTTCAAGGCGATTGAGTATATCTCATAAATGCTATTATTTTTAGTCTGTTTGTGAGTGTGCTTTTTATATTTTACAATCTGAAATTGTTATGTTTGAAATGTTATGTAATGTAATTATATTCCCTATAGTTAGGGATTCCATAATATAAGGTGTTTAAATTTGATTATACAACAGCTGTGATCGCCTTTAGTGAGGGGCTGTCCCATCCTCCGACAGCCAATCAGAAGAGAGATATAGATATAAGAAGTGCCCAATGAGAACATTCAATCATTCCCTGACAAAGTATTTTTATACGAAACGCGTAGGAAGAGGGTGCGTTCATGCCTACACTCAATAGTTTTGAGTATCTATCCTTTATCACAATTGGTGACTTTGTTTGTGGACATTGTACATCTGCAAACTTGAAAAAGACGCGACGGAGCTTTGATGACGTCAGTGGTGCACTCACGGAGACCCGACATCCGGATCCAGTAAGGAGTCTACGTCGCTTCACATCCAAGGCAGCAGCATTTCTCTACGCAGTGAGACACGCATCTAACCGAGTGAAAGGACTCTAGAGACTGCTACCAGAGAGGGAAGGGATCTGACCTCCTCGCCTGGTCTCAATCAACGTGATCGGATGCAGTTGCTGTTGCTGATGTGGTAACATGTCCCAAACATGTCATGCTATTATATGATTTGATTGATGTACGTGCAATACTCACCTGCTGTTATACCAATATAATTTATAATTTACTACACTATTAGGTTTTGCGCTGTTTTCTCTTTTTGTTTTTTGCATTGTCACGATAGCTTACAGGGTTATAATATACACCAAAATAACTGGGTTGAATTGAATGCCACTGTAATACATTTTAAAACGACATGTTTTAGAAATTGCATTTCTCCGCCATTGAAGTCAATGGCAGAACCACACTTTAAACAGTTACCCATACTCCGTTCAGTTGATCGGAGAGGGCTGGAAATTGCCATGCAATCATGCCAGAGCAGTGACTACATGGTGGCCAAATCCCAGCCCTCTAGTCCTTACAGAACCGGAGATATGGGTTTTCACTTTTCACACTTTTGGACTTAGTGTTTTAAAGCCACACGGCTTTTCTCCGCCATTGTGGGCCCTCGTAGCGGCCGCGACGATTTTCCTTGGCCATTGCCCATTGGACCCTGTTGGGGTCAAATAAGGGGGTCCCTCTGAGCTAGGGGCAAAAAGAATTAACCCGCTATCTGCCCTAGGACCGGAGTTACAATTTTAATATGAGTGAACTTGGCCGTGACCAAGTTCCCACGCCAATTGAGTGATCAAAAGCTCTTTATTGAAATTGTATCCGCTTTCTGGGTTTGCGGTTTGACCGTCAGCCAACTCGTTCTTGGAGGTCGGACTCGAGGAATCCTCATTGAAAGACATTACTCCTTAATTTCAATGGAGGAGTTCCGCTCATCCTCTCGGGCTACACCTGCTGGTCTTTTCTGATATCAGGCCAAAACCATGGAAATCTCCATAGGCTTGCATGGAGCTCCAATGGCGACCTATGGGATGGGCTGCAAATGGGGATAGAAAAGGTGGGAATGGGAACAAAGGGCCATAAACATGTTAATGCAATTCACCCTTTCCCTCCCTCCTGACCTAATCCCAGTGTATGTGTTGGGTGCACACACTGTAAGGGGAGAAATACATGTAACAAGGGGAAACACATTTTGCATTGAGGCAGGGGAATAAAAACACCAATAATTATAACAGTTAACCCCTCGCCTCCCATAAGATGGTGGGGGTGGCCTTTTGGGGTGTAATCCCTTTATTACTGGGCCCACCCCCCTCCCTCCATCGCTACATGCATATACAAGTTCACCTGTTTTTCCAAGTGGTACGATGTTTGAATATTTATGCAGGAGTAAACAACCACATGCACTTGATTTATTTTCTGTACCAAGAACTAGTTCCATATGGAGATCTTCCAGCTCATAGATATATGACCAAATGGAAGGAGGACCTCCAGATGGATATCTCACCTGAGGACCGGGGTGATATTTGGGAAATTGGAGCAAAAGACTCGATATGTACAATCATTAAGGATAATGCCTATACAATCTTGTTCAGATGGTACCTGACACCCAATAAATTAAGTATAATTTATTGAATGTCTTCTGATAAATGTTGGAGAAATTGTGGGCAAATATGAAATATGATCCACACCAGTGGCGTTGTCCAAAAGTCACAAGAGTTTGGACTAAGTTTTATGATTTGATCGAATCAGTCCTAGAGATCAAAATTAATCAAGATGCAACGTTATTCTTATTGGCTGAACCTTTCAAAAACTTGAACCCGCACCTAAATAAATTATGCTCAAATTCTAACAGCAGCTTGAAAAAAAAGACAATTCCATCCCTAAGTTCGATTATCCAAAAAGTCAACTAAATAATGTTGATGGAAAGACACTACATTTTTAAAACATAACATGAAATCTTTGTACAAAATTTGGGACCCCCTGGATTAACACTTAAAACTATGTAAAGTGGAGACTTCCAGTGACGTCATCCAATATGGTGGGTTTGTCAGGGAGCTCTAAGAACCCTCGAGCATAAAACGATCAGAAAAGACCTTTACCCCCTACAAAAACAGCAGAGACGAACCCTAAAAGACGTCTGAACCTCACAGCATGCCACAGAAGGCAAAAGCGCCAGATTCTAAAGGCGTCCCGAAATTCTTTCAGCCGCAGCAAAAACGCGGCCCTGAGAGCATGCAAGGACCCCAAGATGGCGTCGGACACCACGCGGCCACATCCCCGCAACGAGACGGAGGCACACCCGCTGAGGAACCAACCCTGGAAAGGGAAATAACACGCACCTACCTAGAGGAACTTCTCTCAAATATGCACAACAGACTCCATAAAACCCTCCAGCAGGATCTCAGGAAATGGTGACAGGCCTGCTAGAAGAGCTGAGAACTCTCACACAGAGAGCAGATGACTTAGAGAGCAAATTAGAAGAGTCATTAAAAGCTCAAGCGGCAGCAGATGATGAGATTATGTGCCTAGGAGAAGAAGTCAGACTCCTGAAAGACAGCATAGAAGATCAGGAGAACCGGGACCGGAGGTAGAATCTCAGGATTCGGAATGTCCCGGAAACGGTTCACCCTGAACTTATAAAGCCCTACCTGATTGATCTCTTCAATACACTCTGCACGGGCCTGGACAGAAGAGACCTAGAAATAGATCGTGCGCACCGCGCACTGGGTCCCCACTCAAATGACCCGAAACGAAGGCGGGACATCATAGTACGCCTCCATAGTTATTCCACGAAGGAGAAAGTGATGGCGGCGAGCAGAGAGGCGAACAACCTGACCTTTCAGAATGAGCCGGTGCAAATATTTAGTGACCTCGCTAGGATCACAGTTGAGCGACGCCGAGAACTCAAGCCCCTCACCCAACTACTGCGGGAAAACAACATACCCTACCGGTGGGGATTCCCGTTCTGGCTTGTAGTAAGCAGAGGAGGAAAGCAGAAATCTCTCAGACTGCCAGAAGAGATGGAGGGATTCGCCCGCGAACTAGGCCTGATGCTGCCACCGGCACGGGACAACACGCGGAGGGAGCCACGAGGAGCAAGCCAGGAGCGGAGACCCATCAGAGCGTCGGAGAGATTGGCTGGCCAGCTGGAGCAACAGACCTGATCGCCCGGAGGAGAAGCCCTGCGATCCAGAGCCCTTGTTTTCCTTTTGGGGGCCACGGGGGAGGGAGGAGGGCCCACACGGATCCTTTTGCCGTTGTTCTGTTGACCAGTTGATCCGAGAGACCCCGGCACCCCGTGGCATGGTCAGCGGGAGCCGACACATACACCTTTGTAAGCAGAACAGGCGAGTTGAGAAGTGCGGAGGCAGGAGAGGGGAAACCCGATCCACCTGGCAACCTCACCTGCCAAGCCCCGCTGGGAACGCCTCGACCTACCCGTGGACATCGCACAGTCCAGGTTTGCATATCCTCCCCCCCAGATAAACGTTATAGCTGGGCCCGGCAAGATATAGCTGGCCCCCCACTTAGACTGATACAAGAAGACCCGTTACCCCCGTTGAGACTGTTGAGCATCCCCTCCGTGTTGCGAAAAATCAACGCCCCCCCATCCCCCACCACCACTCTTATATGCAGTTCAAATCCCTGTTAAAAACCACATTATAGTTACGTTAAAATGTCTTTCACTATCTGCCTCAATAAACTAAAAAGTGGACCAGACCCCCCCTCCCGCCCCCTAGCCCCCCTCCTCTTCATTCCCCCCTCTCTACTCTCCCTCCCCCCCTCCCTCCCCCCCAGCGCGCTAAGATGGACGCACAACAGAATAACCACCATACTGCGATTAACATCGCACTCCCAGAAACAAACAGCCAACTATGCACCACATATGGTTCCCGTCAAAGAGTCTCCTACCCCCCCGCTCCCCCCCTTCCCTGCCTCCCCCCCCACCCCCTCCCCCATCCCTTCCCCTCACTGACCCTCCCCCCTCCCCCCTCCTAAAACGCTCCCCACTTAGCCACCCAGCACACCGATCGTCTCACCTGCCACTTCAAAAACGCAAGGTGCCACGTCCCCCGAAGCACCTCAAAACAGAATAACGAGCGGAACAGTGTCCTGAGATGACCGCACTGCTTCAAGCAGCTGCTATGCTGAATGTATCTAGCAAGTCAGCCACATACCCACAGGTGTCCAATCACGGATACACAGCAACCCCACAGCAACCTTCCCATGGACCTACCCTCAATCACCCCCCCTCCCCCCACCCCCCCTCCCTATTCCTCCCCCCGCCCCTCCCCCCCCAGATATTACAATGAGTACGAACCCCATCATAAAGGTTCCCCACCCCTCTTTACGCAACCAAAGCTGAGGTCATCTTGATATAACTGTTTGTATGACTTACCAAAGTGAATAACTGTATACCTACTGTATAAGTGAATCAAAGCAATGCGCCAAAATACTCCCCATTACCCCTCCCCACTACCACCTACTCCCCTCCACCCCCTCCCCCCCATCCCCCGCCCTCCCCTCCCTCCCCTCCTAAAACGCTCCCCACTTAGCCACCCAGCACAAAGATTGCCTCACCTGCCACTCCAGAAACACAAGGTGCCACGCTCCCCGAAGCATCCCAATAAAGAATAACGAGCGGAACAGTGCCCTGAGCTAACCGCACTGCTTAAAGAAACCGCTACGCAGTATGTAGCTAGCAAGTCAATCCACATACCCAAAGGTGTCCAATCACGGACTCACAGCAACCCTACCACGAACCTACCCCCAATCACCCCCTCCTCCCCCCACCCCCCCTCCCACTTCCCCCCTATTCCTCCCCCCGCCCTCCCCCCAGATACTACAATGAGTACGAACCCCATCACAAAAGTTCCCCACCCCTCTTTATGCAACCAAAGCTGAGGTTATCATGATATAATTGTTTGTATGGCTTACCAAGGTAAATAATTGTATAACTACTGTACAAGTGAATAAAAGCACTGCGCTGAAATACTCCCCATTACCCCCTCCCCCCATCCCCCCCTCCCCTCCCCCCTCCTAAATCGCTCCCCACTTAGCCACCCAGCACAAAGACCGTCTCACCTGCCACTTCCAAAACACGGGGTGCCGCGTCCCCCGGAGCAACCCAGGGGAGAATGGTGAGCGGAACAATGACCGCACTGCTCAAAGCGGCCACTACGCCGAATGTAGCTAGCAAGTCAATCCACATACCCAAAGGTGTCCAATCCCGGATTCACAGCAACCCTCCCAGGGACCTCCCCCAATCACCCCTTCCTCCCCCCACCCCCCTCCTCCCCCCTCCACCTCCCTCCCTATTCCTCTCCCCCCTCCCCCCCCACAGGTATCACAATGAATAAGAACCCCATCACAAAGGATCCCCACCCCTCTATATACATCCAAAGCTGAGGTCTTCATGATATAATTGTTTGTATGACTTACCAAGGTGAATAATTGTATATCTACTGTACAAGTGAATCAAAGCAATGCGCCGAAATGCTCCCCACTACCCCTTCCCACTACCACCCACTCCCCCCCATCCACCCATCCCCACAGCCACCCTATCCTTCCTCTTGCCCTCCCCCCCATCACCCCTCCCCCTCCTCTTCCCCCCCCTCTCCCCTCCCTCCTCTCCCCAAGATCCATGCTCCCATAGACTCAGCGACACGCAAAAGTACCAATGTATACACATGGAAAATGTAAGGAATTTGATCTCCCTCACAAGTACCTCTCCAAGATCTGGACGTATCTAAGAGAGTACCCACTCCTGTTTACCGCGAACATTGATACATAAAAGTATGCATGATAGCCTAATATCAATACCTATCTACCTACTGTGCACATACCTTTATCTGTGATGCCGAAATGCTCTCTAGAATCTCTTTTTTGTCTTATCTATTCCCCCCCCTTCACCCCCTTCCTGCCCCCCCACCTGCCACCTTTCCCCCCTCCCCACCCCTCCCCCTCTTTCTCTTTCGCATACCCCAAGGCGAAAAGGCCCACGACCTACAGCCCCCGAAAGGACAACCCCTACCCCGGGGGAACCCCCCTCCCGCCCCCCTCCCCTTTTATGAGAACAAAGTGCATGAAAGAGAATTCAGGGGAGAAAAACAAAGAGCCAGAGGGTTCGCCCCCCCCCCCCCCGCTTTACTGCCCACCGGCTGCCGACACCGGAGTCAACCCCGATGGGCACGGATGCCCAAAAGCCGGTCGCCCAAGGACCAGGCAACTACCTGTTAGGTTCAAACACGAACCTCATCTTCTTCCTCTCCTTACTGCTGACCCTGTCCCAGCAGTCCTACCCCCCACCCCCCCACCCACCCACTTCCTTCCTCCCCCCCACTTCCCCCCTCCCTCCTCGGCCCACTCAGTTAATCTGTCAAAAAAAACATGCCACCCCGAGATGTTTGCCAGGGCTAAGAACACACTTAAGCTACACAATCAAGACCCCCCCAGATGGGAAGGGAGGGATCTTAAAAATCACGACCACAAAAGCTACACATGACTTCTAACGCCCCAGTGAAGATAGTATCACTTAACGTCAAAGGACTTCAAAATAATAGAAAAAGGAGGCTAGCCCTCCAAGACATGAAACAGGCAGGGGGAGACATCGTATTCCTACAGGAAACCCACTTCACATCACAAGACCACCCAAATTTATTCAAAAAAGTGTTTCCAACATGCTTTTTCGCATCATCTGGTAGTAAAAAGCGAGGAGTGGCTATACTAATCAGACAAGGAACTCCATTTAATCATGTCAAAACAACCATGGATCCAGAGGGTAGATTTCTCGTGGTATATGGCTCCTTAGCGGGCTCAGCAATAGCTCTAATCAATGTATTTGCCCCAAACGGAAACCAAACAGAATTCCTGAAAACAGTGCTTGAGGGCATCGACCCGGGATATCTGTCATCGATGATAGTGGGGGGAGACCTAAACATGGTCTCTAACCCCACCGAGGACAGATCAACCGCAATGGGTCACCCCCATACAACCCACTCCCAAATCACGGGGAAAAGGTTCAGGGAACTAATGGACGAGTTCTCATTAGTGGACATATGGAGATCCCAACATCAGGGCCAGAGAGACTATACCTTTTACTCAGCACCTCACCAGACCTATTCGCGCATTGATTATTTTCTGCTGACCAAAAATATCTTAGAGGCAACCACGAAATCAGACATCGGCCCCATCACGTGGTCAGACCATGCCCCAATCAACTTGACCCTATCCACACCATTCGAAAAGACGACATCATATTCCTGGAGATTGAACGACTCCCTATTGAACCACCCTGAGATAGAGAGAGAGATTAGAGCCTCCCTCAAGGACTACTTTTTCTTTAACTCAGGTTTGGTGTCATCTCCAGCGATCCTATGGGAAGCCCATAAGGCGGCAATTAGAGGCAAATTCATCTCTATTGCCTCTCATAGGAAAAAAGTCAAACAAAAATTGATTTTGGAACTCACTGATAACATCTTAAAATTAGAGCAATCCCATAAAGCTAATCCCGCAAAAAAAAACTATAAAGCCTTAACAATAGCCAGACAAAAGCTCAAACAAGCCCAAATGGACGACGTGGAAAAAGCCCTTAGATGGACTAATCAATATTATTATGATAAGGGTAACAAGGTTGACAAGCTTTTGGCTAGCAGATTACGAGGCATCCAAAAAAGGTGTCAAATAACAGCGATCAAGAATAGGTCTGGCGAAACACAATACAGTGACAAAAAAATAGCAGCGGAGTTCACAAAATATTACACAGAACTTTATAACTTAAGATCCAAAACTGGTCGACCAGAACCAAAAGCATCAGAAGCGATCAAAAAATACTTAGACAAATGTCAACTCCCTACCCTGACCGAAGAGGAAAATGAGGTCCTCAACGCGGGGATCACAAAAGAAGAATTAGAAGAAGCGGTAAAAGCACTGAAGATCTCCAAATCTCCTGGCCCTGATGGCTTCACTAATGTCTACTATAAGAGATACTTGCCCATACTATCCACGCATCTATTAAAAATGTTCAACCATTTTTTGGAGGGAAATTCGATCCCCACCTCCATGTCCCTTGCCAACCTAGCCATAATTCCTAAGGAAAGCAGAGACCCGATGCAATGTGGAAGCTACCGTCCAATCTCCCTTCTCAATAACGACCTCAAACTATAGCAACATTTTGGCCAACAGATTAAACCCCATCCTACCGAGGCTAATAAACATAGACCAAGTCGGATTTGTGACAGGTCGACAGGCCTCGGACAACACATGTAAAATAATTAATATTATTGAGCATATCCACCTCACAGGAACCAAAGCAATATTACTTAGTCTAGATGCAGAGAAGGCATTCGATAGAATTGACTGGCTATTTTTAGACCATACCATGCGTAAATTTGGCTTTAGAGACGCATATTTAGAAGGGGTCCGCAGACTCTACCAAGATCCATCCGAAACGGTAAAATTACCAGGGGGCAGTATCCAGAGTTTCAGCATTAAAAGCGGCACGAGACAGGGGTGCCCCTTGTCCCCTCTCCTCTTCGCACTAACTATAGAACCCCTGGCGGCTACAATCCGAAATAACGTAGATATTCAAGGGATAGAAATTGGGCGTTCGCATTACAAAATATCCCTGTTTGCGGACGATATAATATTAACACTCTCAAAACCCCAGATTTCCCTCCCAATCTTACAAAAAGAGCTTTTAGACTTCGGAGTTATATCAGGCTATAAAATCAACAACGATAAATCCGAAGCACTAAACCTCAACCTGCCAGAGCCAGAGATGAAACTTCTTAAGCTAAATTTTAACTACCGATGAAGCTCCTCCTATATCAAATATCTGGGAGTAAAGATATCGGGGAACTACCATTCTCTATACCATCATAATTATCCGGCACTTTAACCTGCTGAGATGGATGTTGTTGATGGGATGTTTGATTCCTCCTTCCTCCCTTTCTACTTTCTGTTTCCATACCTATTCCTTCTTAATGCTTTCAATAAAACTTGTTTAAAAAAAACAAAAACAAAAAAACTTCTATATGAAGTTGAATAGTCAAGAGAAATATTAAAAAATACTTATTTTTCAAAATGATTTGCTTGCATTTTTAATTACACTTTATTAATTTGCATTAAATTGGATGTTTGTTTAATTAAATAACAAAAACTATTTTCATTTTTATTATAGTGTTCTGTATCTTGTGCCAACGGCACCCAGGAAAGGCAAGTTCTATGCAGTACAGGTAACAATAAAACTGGTGTTTGCAGTGAGGACAAACCAGAAACAATACGGATTTGCAGATTACCTCCATGTTCTGGTAAGTTCTGAATTCCTTGAATCTCTGTTAACCACTTTAGTGCCCTATAAATGTACAGTGTCCCAGACGAGGGTCAGCATGCCAGTGGATTTATGATTTACTCTGTATGTCATGGGACTATGCTTGCTTCGTAGGGGTAGTTTGCGATTTGGCCATGATCTGCACTGTGGAATGATGTTGAAATCATTGATTGCGCATGTAATGCCAAAGGGGGACATGACCATGGAGGTGGCAGAATCCTATTAAAGGGGTTAATAGAACGCATACTAGATAACAAGTAATTCGGTATCTGTCAGTATTTGTGTCAGAATGTTGAAGACTGCTTAGTGAATATGGTCCATTGTCAGGAAAGTCTAGCTATCTTTCTATGGTTATTACCACCCCTCCCCGCCCCCACCCCTACCATTTAAAAAAATAATCTAATATCACGAAATCTCACTGGAAATTAAAACCAATGTGCGTTAGTGGCCACTCTCTGCCTTCAGAACAGTGGGATGATGCTGCACTCCCCAATATATCAAATCAAAATAAATACAGGTGCGCCTGGTTCAGGAATCTTTGGGTAGTACTCCAATATCTGATAAGAAGGAAAAAACCTGGGCACTGCGGATTTCTGCTTAGAAAATTTATTGTGAGCCAAAAAGTATGACGTTTTGGCCTCAAGGACCTTTCTCAAATGCATATGGCATAATAGACAAACAACATTAAAAGACTTCTTAAATAGACCCCACAACATTTGTTCATAATTGTCACTGATTATCCTCCATCTCTGATTGTCCTTCGCTTCTAGTGATGCCTGGGCTGTTCTTTCCTCTCATTCATTGTATCATCCCTTCCATCAGATCTCGCGATATGTGTGACGTCATCACAGGGCGTCTTCCAACCTCCTGGTGCTATGATGCGGATGACGTCATTGCATTTCCTGTCCGACGTCGTTCCGCCTCCTGGGGGCTTCGTTTTGCCCTTCCTCTGATGCACACACTTCCTTCAGTCCCTCCAGATGTGGGGTGGACATAATGGTCCTTTTCATGCTCCGTGGTGTGTCCCCAGCAACGGGACCTCCCCTTCATTCGTCATAACTCTTCCTTAGTGTCTCTTTGTAAGGCAATCCCCTGCCTTCTCCAAGATGTGTATCCTCAATGATCGAAGTCTTCATTGTGTACCTCCTATACAGGGTATTTAGTGAATAAAGAGGGGTTTTAGAGAAACATCCATTTTGCCCTTTGCATACTAGGGAGGACTCAGTGTACAATATTCAAACCCTGATCAAATTACAATTTGCATTTTCATTAAAGATGCTTAGCATTTTTATTAAAATCAAAAAAACTCCATAGGTGTAAAAAAATATATAATATATCCCATATGAGCAGACATACAAACCAAAACATCAATCTAAAACTTCAAGCAGCAGCAGGTACCAGGTCACCTCTCAGTGAGGAAGCAACCTAGGAATAGATTATCATTGAGCCCTCTTGAAAAAAACATATCTAACGTAAATATCCAGAAGGCTTCACGTTGCAATAACAGGGTATCCCTATCCATCCCTGGCAAGCAATTTTTTACTTGTTCAATGCCCATTATTTTGAGTGAGGTTACGGAATGCCTAAATTCTCTACAGTGTCTAATCAATTCAGTTTCTTCAATCGCGTTATTGATCTTGCTTTTATGCTCTATATATCTTGTTTTCAGCATGCGTTTCATCTTACCTATATAGCTCAGACCGCAGGGGCAAGTAATCTTATAAATGACAAACAAAGTTGTACAAGTTATCCTCCCTTTGATTTTGTATTTCTTCCCACTCCTAGGGTGGGTGAATTCAGTACCCGTATTAAGGCTGTTGCACACTGAACAGTTGCCACAACGGTAGCAACCAGACTTTAAAGTGTCCAAGAAATGGGGTACAGTATAGGCTTCCTTTTTGTCCGCACTGATCAATAGATCTTTAAGATTTTGTCCCTTCTGGTATGCAAAACTTGGTTGTAATTTACAGGCCTCCTTAAGAGTACTGTCACTATTTAGGACCTTCCAGTGCCTCAAAATGCTCTGTCTTAAGAACTTGCTAGCTGTGGTATATTTTGTTACAATAGTCATCCTCCCTGGATCATTTCCAGGGTGAAATCTCTTTGCATGTAATGTGGCATTCCTGTCGGTGGGTTTCCTATATAAAAGTTGGTATTTATTTTATTCCCACTCTTAACTAGAAAAACTTCTAAGAATGAAAGTTGTGTTTCCCTCCAATTTTTTGTAAATCTTACAGGGGTTTCTAGTAAGTCTAAGTAATCAAAAAATTCCAAAAGTTCATTAGATGTCCTTTCCCATAGGAAGAACAAATCGTCAATATAACGACAATAATAAAGTATTTTAGAGAAAAATGGAGAGTCGTAAATATTTCTTTTTTCAAAATCAGCCATGAATAAATTGGCATATGAGAGTGCCACATTACTCCCCATTGCCGTCACTGCTATTTGTAAGTAAAAATCCTTTTCAAACCGAAAATAATTTTTGTATAGGATGAAATGCAGCAGTTACAAAATATAATCAACTGGAGGTCCCGTAACATTAGTCTCACTCAATCTTTGCCTTATTACTTCAAGACCACTCTCATGTGGTATAATGGTATAAAGATTAGTGACATCCATTGTTACCATAAGGTAGGTCTTATCCTCCAAAACCAGTGCTCTTATCTCTTCTAGAAAATCAAAGGTGTCTTTTACATGAGTCCTCTTTCACCACCAGAGGCTGCAGAAACGAATCTACATAAATGGCCAGTGGTTGATTAATAGAATTAGTTGCCGAGATAATTGGCCTCCCTGGTGGATTATAGAGGCTGTTATGTATTTTAGGTAAAGTATAAAATAGTTGTCGGCGCGGGTTCTTCATAATTAGGAACTCCAACTCCTTTTCCTGTAACCATGAGTTGCCCATTCCCAAAGTCAAAATATTTCTAAGCTCCGCCTGATAGCCTATGGTCGGATCTCTATCTAACGTAGTGTAGCAATGCTAATTACTGAGTTGTCAATTTGCTTCTATACGGTATTGTGAGTAATTTTGTAATTTTGTTTTTTTAAAGATAAGTTCTTTTTCCCCATTAAGAGCCTCATGCAGTAAAGGTTCATTAAAAAAATCACCGGGCCAATTAAATCACCGTTTTTATGAGCGTTGGTATCACGGTATTCAGAAAGCCTTCATTACCTGTCATAGCAAAATTCACAAAACGGGCGATTAGCCGGTGATCTGATGAACGACCCTCTGAAAAGGCTTTACCCGGCGAGTTGTATCTGCTGCAAAGAAAGCTGCTCTGAGAGAGCCGTCTCTCCCTGTGCAAATCTCGCCCGAAATGCATGTGTATAAATTTAATTTTAATAATAGTTTAGATGAGCAAGGGATCTCCTGAGCTGAACTGCATTGGTTTCAGCCTTGGGGACCCCCTACTTTCCGAGATACAGGCCCCGATATGGGGTGCCGGTATCTCCTATGCATTTTATTCCCATGGTCATGTGACGTGGAAATTTAAATGCATAGGAGATACTGGCACCACATAACGGGGCCTGTATCTCGGGAAGTAGGGGGTCCCTGAGGCTATCCGCTATGGTAATGAAGTTTACTGTAAATGCATTTTTATTGCATAGGGTTCATGCCAGGGTTCTCTGGTGCTAATATTAATGTATATCAGCTCCAGAGATTCCTGGCGTCAATCCTATGCAGGAAAAAAAAAATTCTAAGTTCCATCTCGCCGCTTCTCTGCAGGTTTCCAACACCTTTAAGCCAACTTTTTCTGGCATGAGGATTTTTTGATAAAATCACCATTCTAGAGCGGTGATAGGCGTTCATAGCCTAATCAATGCTACTAGAATTGCGTGAGTTTATGAACATGCCGAAAAGCGGTGATAAGTGGCTTATCACCGCTGCCTCGGTGATTTTTTTTATGACCAATTTTTTTGGAGCGATTCAGTCTTTTATCATCCACTTATCACCGCTTACTGAATAGCAGTAGGCATTTTGGGCGATAAGTGGCTTATGAACGCTTACTGCATAAGCCACTAAATCTTTAAGAAGTTTCTTTTCTCCTATTGAAAGATTGTAGGTGACATGGGGCCTTATTCAGAGAACATTCATAAAAAAAATCGCCAGGGATTTTCAAATGAATGTTTTTTGGGCGTTGCTATCACGGTATTCAGAAAGGCTCGAATACCTGTGATATAGCAGAATGGCCACAACTGGCGAGTTGCTGCCAGCGAGAGCCTCGAGCCTCTGCAAAGGCAAAAACCAGCGATTAATTTCTGCTGCAGAGAGAGCAGCTCTGAGAGAGCTGCCTCTCCCAGCGGAAATGTCGCCCGAAATTTATTTATTTAAATATACATTCCTTTAATAGTGTAGAGGTGCAGGGGGTCTCCGGAGCTGAACCATGTTCGTTTTGTGTCCAGGGACCCCCTGCTTCCAGAGATACAGGCCTCTTTATGGGGTGCCGGTATCTCCTATGCAAGGAAATGTCCCGGTCACGTGACGCGGGACATTTCAATGCAGAGGGATACCGGCACCCCATAATGGGGCCTGTATCTCGGGAAGCAGGGGGTCCCCGGACACAAAAATAGCATGGTTCAGCTCCGGAGACCCCCTGCACCTCTACACTATTAAAGAAATGGATATTTAAATAAATATGTAAAAACACATCAATACACGCCCCCCACCCCCCCCCTGCCCAAATCCATACAGTACAGTAATGGGCAAATTAACTATTATCCAGATATGGATAATATATTATTTGCCCATTATTAAACACTGCAGTCGCATACATAAATAAAATAAATAAATACAGTTATACTTACCACAACAGCAGGTCCCTCTGTCCTCCGTTGCCAGAAAGCATATATTGAAAAAAAATACATTCTAATGGTCCCTAACCCCTTAATCACCTACCCACCCTGACCCGTGAGGCCTAAGCACCCACCCCAGACTGACTATACCCACCCTATACCCATTGAGTAGTATAGTGGTACATCATACCCATATAATAATAATATGGGCATGATAAGCCTCTATAGCACTCAATGGGCACCCCAATAAAAATACAGTAATACACAAGACACACAGTAATAAAACCTAACTATACTCCCAAAAAACACACTTCACTAAATAAAATCAGTAGCCAGCTAATCCAATCAATAGAAGCAATTACAACATCAACAATGAATTAATTAAACCATTACCCAATCAAACCAATTAATCCATAAAGCAACTCAAAATGAATAGTAACACTAACCAATGTAAACAATGAATTAATCCTACATTAATTAATGCAACCATTAAAAGACAAATAAATACATTCAAACTATCTCTGAAGTATCCATAAAACACATTAGCTAACATAATATAACTTTAAGTACAAGCGAACACCAATCGCAAACCTTTTAATACATTAACCATAAACAAACAATCACATCCACATCAATAACAAGCGAGAAATGCCCCCCAAATATTGGCATAATAATGTATTAATCTGTACCCGAAAGAGGTACAGATTAATATATTATCAGTCAATGTGCCTCCCCCAAAAAATCAAAAAACACACCCAAAAAATAGACCTGTAAAAAGAAACATTTACAAACATAGAATATCTTACTTACCATTAGAAGCGGTGGCCCCTCCGACTCCCGGGGTAACAGGAAGCTCACGTACCTTGAAGGCCTCCAACAGCATCCGATGCCATCATCCATCAGGATCCGGCTCAGGTACCCCAAACTTCTTTTTTCTTTCTTTAATCACCGTCTTCTATCTTCATCTGTAACCATATCTTGTTGTTCTTTATCTTCTTTCTTCATCTGTCAATCCTTAAAACCCCATGTTAAATCCCAGCCGATGCTGTCTCGTCAGCTTCTTGGGCTCAAATGAGGCATCACGGCCTTAAATATGGCTTGTGACGTCACATTTACCCTCACAATGGTTAACAGCCACCTGATTGGCTGTTAAAACCATGTGCAGACTAAATTTTTTTTTTCTGTGACGTCACTTAAAGGGAATGATGCCAGCCAATCAGAATGGCTGTGCTTCATTTACCTTTAACATGACGTCAGTAAATCCAAGATGGCCGCTGTGTCACAAGGTATTTCAGCCAATCAGATCGTGGGGACCAATTCCACGTGACGTCACAGAAAAAAAAAATTTAGTCTGCACATGGTTTTAACAGCCAATCAGGTGGCTGTTAACCATTGTGAGGGTAAATGTGACGTCACAAGCCATATTTAAGGCCGTGACGCCTCATTTGAGCCCAAGAAGCCGACGAGACAGCATCGGCTGGGATTTAACATGGGGTTTTATGGATTGACAGATGAAGAAAGAAGATAAAGAACAACAAGATATGGTTACAGATGAAGATAGAAGACGGTGATTAAAGAAAGAAAAAAGAAGTTTGGGGTACCTGAGCCGGATCCTGATGGATGATGGCATCGGATGCTGTTGGAGGCCTTCAAGGTACGTGAGCTTCCTGTTACCCCGGGAGTCGGAGGGGCCACCGCTTCTAATGGTACAGTAAGTAAGATATTCTATGTTTGTAAATGTTTCTTTTTACAGGTCTATTTTTTGGGTGTGTTTTTTGATTTTTTGGGGGAGGCACATTGACTGATAATATATTAATCTGTACCTCTTTCGGGTACAGATTAATACATTATTATGCCAATATTTGGGGGGCATTTCTCGCTTGTTATTGATGTGGATGTGATTGTTTGTTTATGGTTAATGTATTAAAAGGTTTGCGATTGGTGTTCGCTTGTACTTAAAGTTATATTATGTTAGCTAATGTGTTTTATGGATACTTCAGAGATAGTTTGAATGTATTTATTTGTCTTTTAATGGTTGCATTAATTAATGTAGGATTAATTCATTGTTTACATTGGTTAGTGTTACTATTCATTTTGAGTTGCTTTATGGATTAATTGGTTTGATTGGGTAATGGTTTAATTAATTCATTGTTGATGTTGTAATTGCTTCTATTGATTGGATTAGCTGGCTACTGATTTTATTTAGTGAAGTGTGTTTTTTGGGAGTATAGTTAGGTTTTATTACTGTGTGTCTTGTGTATTACTGTATTTTTATTGGGGTGCCCATTGAGTGCTATAGAGGCTTATCATGCCCATATTATTATTATATGGGTATGATGTACCACTATACTACTCAATGGGTATAGGGTGGGTATAGTCAGTCTGGGGTGGGTGCTTAGGCCTCAAGGGTGATTGAAGGGGGTATTAGCCCTAAGGATGGGTGTTTAGACCTTGCGGGGGGGTAGCGGTTGGGTTAACCCCTTTATTACCTTAGCGGTATTAACCGCTGAGGTAATGAAGGGGTTAAATCCCCCCGCAACCCCCCCCGCAATGCCTAAACAGCCACTAAGGGCCAAATTCCCCCTTCACCCAACCCCGATAGCCACTGTATTGTATTGTACTGTATGTTTATTAGAGTAAGCCTGGCACGGGTGTTTAACCCCTTCATTGCCTTAGCGGTTAGCCGCTAAGGTAATGAAGTTGCTGTACATTCATGTTTCCTGCCTCGGATGCATGCCGGGGGGGTCCGGAGCTGCTATTAATGGCTATCTGCTCCGGAGACCCCCGGCATCAATCCGAGGCAGGAAAGGGGCCTGATTTCTTCTAAGTCCCGACCCATCGCAGCTCATCGAGGCATTTCCCCACCAATTGCCCAACAATTTTGTGGGGAAGTGGATTTGGGGAGAAAATCGTTTTTTAAGCCTGCGATGGGCTGCGACACCCGACTCGCGTGTCTCTGAATAGCGGGAGTTTATCAACCCTCCGAAAATGGTCGATAAGGGCCTGATCGCTGCTCAGTCAGCGAATTTCGGACGGAGATAAATATTTTGCGTCGATACAGGCCGTTATCGAGCACTTATCGAGGCTATCTGAATACCAGTAGCCATTTTGGTCGATAAGTGCTCGATAAGGGCCTTATCGAGGCTTTCTGAATAAGGCCCATGGTGTTTTTTGGCATGATACGTCCCTAAATCCCTTTTGACCAAACTCATGAAATGTTAACTGAGGGATTTTTGTATGGTGCGATAAACTTAGATTTAAGTTTACATACCTCCTGCCGTAACTGCTGCTGTGGATTCTCTGTTGTGCTTTGCAACCTACTGGAGAAAAAAGATTTGATGTTAAGCTTTCTTTCTAATCTGAACAGTTCGACCTCACTGTCGAAACGATTAGGCAGGGTAGTAGGTACAAAAGATGGACCTTTGGACAGGATATTTATCTCAGCATCTGAAAGTAGTTAGTCCGACATATTAATAACAAGGTTCTGTGAATGTTCTCTTGCCGTGGGCGCAACACCGGTGGTGTTCTTATGCTGCCCTCGTCCCCTCCTTGTCTTTTGTCTTTTCCCTTTGCTATAGGCATTTTGCCTTGTCCTAAAAAAGTACTGCCACGTGGTGTTGGGGCCCGTGCGGTGTCAGCAGAAGAACAACTGGCTTCTGAATCAGTTGATTGGGCACCTGCAGTTTTAGGTATAGTTTTGGGTTTGCCCTGATATCTCGTGCGCCGCTCCTGTTTAAGCCAAAGGTAAACAATGAGAAAAAATAAGGAGTACAAAATGATTGGACTTCGAAGAAAATTCACTTAATTGCACACTACTAATTAAAATATAACTTTTAATGAATTACTTAAAACATATATTACCGAGTGTGTATATAACGCAAATAAAAATAAATTAAATCAGAGTACACTAGCACCAGAGTCACCTTATAAATTAAGATGGAAAACCTCCTACTAAGTATTAATGGCAGGGTAAAGGGGACTAATGGTGCAAACAGTCACGGTAAAAAACCCACTGGATCAGCTTGTAGCACAGATGGTAAATAAATAGTGTTGGTGGTGAGGATAGGAGTAGAAAATAAAAAATAAATTCATAAATTAAAGCAACACCTAGTAATAATGTGTGCTGCTCAAACCACCCTAATAAATCATAAGTAAATAAAGAGTACAAGATAGTTAACTGTGGCTGCACCCATGATACCTAACACTCATACTGCAGCAAATGTGCAGATTTAGTATATTCACAGCACATATGCTGCAGGAGGCACATAAATGACTAGGTGGAAATCTTGATAATACCCTCACTGCCTAATAAACACTATAACCAATAGCATAGTAGTATATGAAATCTACAAGCTTAAGTCATTGACTGAAAACACTGTATTAAAACAGCTCCAAGTAGGAGACTGACAACAACATTGCGTGCCCAACGCACGTTTCCCTCCAGCTATGGAGCTTCGTCAGGGACAAATTTTGCAAGGAAGGGTAAGCAGAGCGTATTTATACCTTCCCATCTCCATAGGAACGTAATTGACGTGAGCCGCCATTGCGTATGCGCAAAACATGTGCATGCGAAGCCAAATAAGAACATTAAATTGTACAGATGGTAGGCACCCATAAAGTTAACAATGTGAGTACCATAGGAAGCTGCCAAAAGAGACTCACAGATCGAGATGTGTGGTGTAGTAACGGCCAAAACGGCTCGTATCATATAAAGTAGCTACTGCGCATGCGCAGGGAGATAGAAAATTAGTTGGTGGAGTACCCTCTGTCCATATCCACAGAGGGCAGAACATACAGAGCGCAGATGTGAGCTGATAGTCTCAAAATACTCACATAGTTACAATACGCTTATGTGAAGTAACAATAGCAGCTATACCCAAGGTAACATCATAAAAGAGAGATGAGCAAACACCTGACCCTAACTTTAAAGACAAGTTATACAACAAATGTATGTATTTGGCACCCGTAATAAAGAGTACAATGTGTCAAGATATACAGTGAAAAAAAATAATAAATATAGAATTAGATATATACATGCAAAACCTATATCATATTATGAAGCAAAAATATTATTGCAATGAGTTGCATGTTTATAATGGTTACACACAAAATAAACACAGAGGGGTTTATAACACTAGTAATATAGTCACTAGTTAGAATATATTTAAACCAATAATTAAATCATTATAATGTAAGTGAATACCAAGGATGAGTTACCCACATAGAGGACAATGGAATCTCCTAAACTGAGAGACAGTTATTATAATAAAAAAGGATCGGATACATCCAGACCAAGAAGCAGTCAGTAAAGTTTAGTGGGGGATTAAATGAAAGCAAAAATTTCAGATGTACGGAGTGTAAGTGAAACCTTCATTGAGCCCATTTGGACTCCTAGTTTTTAGCTTATAGATCCATTCAGCTTCAATACGTAACAGCAGTTGATCAGTGTTACCTCCTCTAGCAGGGCATTTAAGTTGGTATATACCAATAAACTAAATGCTATTAATGTCACCATCATGGAACTGTGTGACATGTCTTGCAACTCGGGTTTCAGTGGAGTGCTTGACAGAGTTGACATGTTCGAGGATACGTCTACGAAATTGCCTTGTTGTCTTACCAACGTATCTCTTCCCGCAGTTGCAAGTGATAAGATAAATTACGTTGGTGGTCCTGCAGTTGATAAAACTGTCCACAGACTGCTGATGAGTCCCATCATGATTGGCAAATGTCTTAGCTATAGTGACATGTTTACATGCCTTACAGCCCTGACAGCGGTACATCCCTTTAATAGGACTCAGCCAAGTCCCTGTCCTTGCCCATTGGAAATGACTATGGACAAGAGAGTCCCGCAGATTTTTGGACCGCCTGCTAGTGATGGTTGGTCTGGGGACAATGACCTTAGCTACTGTAGATCCACATCCGACAGAATGAGATGCCAATGTCGGGCAAATATTATTTTTATTGCCCACCATCTTCTGTTAAAGGTGCCAATACATCTTATGGTGTTGTCCTTAGTTGTAGATACATTAGAGGACAAAAGAGAATCCCTGTCACTATGCAGTGCCCTGTGATAGGCTTTATTGAGTGTTTTGATATTGTATCCACGACTGAGGAATCTAGAACGTAGTTCCTTAGATTGTATAATAAACTCCTGTGTTGTGGAGCAATTCCTCCTTAATCGGAGTAATTGCCCAATGGGGATTCCTGCTATGAGGCTAGTTGGATGCAGGAATTTGTGCCAGCAATAAGCTATTCATAGCTGTACTTTTCCTGAAAACCTTTGTTTGGATGTTCCGGTCAGTATCGACATATACTCAAATCAAGAAAGGTGATGGATGTGGTACTAAGTACAGTAGTTAGCCTCAAATTCAATAATATAATATAATAGGTTTACATTTACTATTTAATAATCAACTCAATTAGTATGATTTTGTGATCACTCCCCCCCCCCCCCCTTTCTGGTCAAAGGTAAACAATGTCCTGTTTATAATCATTCACCACTTTTTTAAACTTTTGCGTTTTGAAGTGGATCAAGTCCTCTTTAAACTTTTTAAGCCGATCTGTAAGACCATCCAAGGATATCACAGTCACGTCACTTTGGTGAGTTTGTTCAATAGAGATCTCAATTTTCAAAATCTCATGTCTCACTTTTGTTAATTGGCCACCCACTTCCTCTATAACTAATAATATCAGATCCAGTGAAACCCTATTGAGGATCCCACACCAATTATTACAGAAGTCTGAGTTATCACTCCCAATTGTGGGTCTGTTGCGGATGCGGAATCCTCTAGGGATCAGTTTTTGTTTATAGTATTCTGAGAGTGTTGTGCCATGCGAAAATAATTCTATTTCTTTCTTTTTTAATCTCTCTACAGTAGGTCATTTATATAATCAGTCGGCCTATCTGGTCCGAAAGCCTCCTCAGGAGTAGACAAACAATATTCTCTCCACTTCCTCTGGATTAAACGTATTTATAAGAGCCCTATTTGTGATCCCTATGGACAAATGAGTCAATCCTTCCATATGGGAATATCACACAGAAAACTGAACCAGTGCAACCCAAAAAAATAAAAAAAAGGAATTTGAAAGAGGGAACAAGAATGAGAAAAAATCCTGTGTAGTTATATAGGTCTATATAAGAAATATTCAAAAATACAGCAAAATTCAAACATACCATAGAGTGCTGCCAACAGCAGCCAGTATGTAAAAACACTAATTTAGTAGTACTTGGGTGCTAGCATAATATTTAGAAAATACTTACAGAACAGTGGGATGATGCTGCACTCCCCAATATATCAAATCAAAATAAATACCGGTGCACCTGGTTCAGGAATCTCTGGGTAGTAACTCCAATATTAGGTTAGAAAGAAAAAACTTGGGCACTGCGGATTTCTGCTTAGAAAATTTATTGTGAGACAAAAAGTATGACATTTCTGCCTCAAGGGCCTTTCTCAAATGCAAATGGCATAATAGACAAACAACATTAAAAGACTTCTTAAATAGACCCCACACATTTGTTCATTATTGTCACTGATTATCCTCCATCTCTGATTGTTCATCGCTTCTAGTGATGCCTGAGCTGTTCTTTCCTCTCATTCGTTGTATCATCCCTTCCATCAGATCTCGCGATATCTGTGACGTCATCACAGGGCGTCTTCCAACCTCCTGGTGCTATGATGCGGATGACGTCATTGCGTTTCCTGTCCGACGTCGTTCCGCCTCCTGGGGGCTTCATTTTGCCCTTCCTCTGATGCACACACTTCCTTCAGTCCCTCCAGATGTGGGGTGGAGCTAATGATCCTTTTCATGCTCCGTGGTGTGTCCCCAGCAACAGGACCTCCCCTTCATTCGTCATAACTCCTCCTTAGTGTCTCTTTGAAAGGCAATCCCCTGCCTTCTCCAAGATGTGTATCCTTAATGATTGAAGTCTCCATTGTGTACCTCCTATACAGGGTATTTAGTGAATATAAAGAGGTGTTTTAGAGGAACATCCATTTTGCCCTTTGCATACTAGGGACTACTCAGTGTACAATATTCAAACAATAAACAAATTAAAATATGCATTTTTATTAAAGATGTTTAGCATTTATTTAAAATAAAAAAAACTCCATTGGTGTAAAAAAAAAAAATATATATATATATATATATATATATATATCATATATGAGCAGACATACAAACCAAAACATCAATCTAAGACTTCCAGCAGCAGCAGGAACCAGGTCACCTCTCAGTGAGGAAGCAACCTAGGGATAGATTATCATTGAGCCCTCTTGAAAAAAACGTATCCCCCAGGACGTGGAATGAAGTCGGACAGGAAACGCGATGACGTCATCCATATCATAGAACCAGGAGTTTGGAAGATGCCCTGTAATGACGTCACAGATATCACGAGATCTGATGAAAGGGATGATACAACGAATGAGAGGAAAGAACAGCCCAGGCACCACTAGAAGCGACGGACAGTCAGAGATGGAGGATAATCAGGGACAATAATGAACACATGTGGTGGGTTATTTAAGAAGTCTTTTAATGTTGTTTGTCTATTATGCCATTTACATATTTACATAGTTACATAGTAGATGAGGTTGAAAAAAGACATAGGTCCATCAAGTTCAACCTATGCTAAATTTAGACAACAGATACTCTATCCTATATCTATACTTACTTATTGATCCAGAGGAAGGCAAACAAAAAACCACATTAAGTGGAAAAATTAATTCCTTCCTGACTACAAGCATTGGCAATCAGATTAATCCCTGGATCAACATCCTTCCCATTTATACTTATTTGGTATATCCCTGTATACCTTTCCCATCTAAAAAGATGTCCAACATTTTTTTGAACAAATCTATTGTATCTGCCATCACAGTCTCCATGGGTAATGAATTCAACATTTTAACTGCCCTTACTGTAAAGAACCCTTTAATTTGTTGCTGGTGAAATTTCCTTTCCTCCAACCTCAAGGGATGGCCCCGAGTCCTTAGTACTGCCCGTGGGATGAATAGTTATTTTGAAAGCTCCTTGTATTGTCCCCGAATATATTTGTATATAGTTATCATATACCCTCTTAGATGCCTCTTTTCTAATGTAAATAAATCTAATTTAGCTAGCCTCTCCTCATCAGTTAGAATGTCCATCCCCTTTATTAATTTGGTGGCTCTTCTCTGCACTCTCTCTAGTTCCATAATGTCTTTTCTTAGGATTGGTGCCCAAAATTGTACTCCATATTCAAGGTGCGGTCTTACTAGTGCTTTGTAAAGGGGCATAATTATGTTTACTTCCCTTCCATCCATTGCCCGTTTGATGCAAGATAAAATCTTGTTTGCCTTTGCAGCTACTACATGACATTGGGCACTACGGCTAAGCCTGCTGTCTACAAGCACTCCTAAATCCTTCTCCATCAAGGATTCCCCCAATATATCTCCATTTAATTTGTAAGTCGCCTTTTTATTCTTGCATCCCAAATGCATAACCTTACATTTATCTTTATTAAACCTCATTTGCCATTTACCTGCCCACGTTTCCAGTCTCTCCAAGTCCTTCTGAAGAGAAATTACATCCTGCTCCTATTCTATTACATTACACAATTTCGTATCATCAGCAAAGATGGAGACTCTGCTCCCGATCCCAACCTCAAGGACATTAATAAAAAAGTTAAAAAGCAGGGGTCCCAGTACCGATCCCTGAGGTACTCCACTCACAACTTTAGCCCAACCTGAAAAATTTCCAATTATGACAACCCTCTGTTGTCTGTCCTTTAACCAGTTTTCAATCCAGGTGCATATATTATTACTGAGTCCAATTTGCTTTATTTTGTACACCAACCTCTTGTGTGAAACCGTATCAAAAGCCTTTGCAAAATCTAAGTAGACTACATCAACTGCATTACCCTGGTCTAAATTCCTACTTACCTCCTCAAAGAAACAAATAAGGTTAGTTTGGAAAGATCTATCCTTCATAAATCCATGCTGACTATTACTAATAATTTTGTTTTCCATTAAGTATTCCTGAATGTTATCCCGTGTAGGCGGACGCTCACAGAGGTATGCAAGGGAGTGAAATTAAATAAGCCTTTTATTGCGCCTTTTCCTTAACATCAGGAAACCATCCAAACAAGGGGTAAACAAAGCTTCTATTCACTTGGGAGTATTTCTAGTTAAATACTATGCGGTTCACAACTCCCTTAGATAAGCATGTCTCCCAGCCCCAAACATATAGCATGAAATGAACAGATATAAAAAGTCTTGTAAATAAAAGTCTTATCGGTTCCTTGTGGTTTGGAGGGAAAATCTTCTCTGTCCCTGGTTGCTACCTTTTCTTCAGGGTTTGTCAGCATTCAGGTTTAGAAGTTTCCCCTGTGTCTTGAAAGCAGCTCTGCTGTTTCTTCTGGCAGGGCTCAAGACAAGTGTCTCCAAGTTCAGCTCAGGTGTGAGCTAATCAGTCTCTCTTCCTGTCTCAAAAGACAGGCTTTTCTAAGCCATCTAATCAAGCAGGTGGTGTTTGTTAATTGACTACCAGCAGTTAACCACCACACTGCTGGATTAGAGGCACATTACCTGAACAGGGATAACTCCCCTGTTACATCCCGTATTAAACCTTCATGTAGTTTCCCTACTATTGAAGTCAGGCTTACAGGTCTGTAATTTCCCGGTTGTGATCTAGCTCCCTTTTTAAATATAGGCACCACATCTGCTTTACGCCAATCTTGTGGTACTGAGCCTGTGGAAATGGAGTCCTTGAATATTAAATATAATGGTGTGGCTATTACTGAACTTAACTCCTTGAGAACTCCTGGATGTACAGTATGCCATCGGGGCCAGGTGCCTTATTTACTTTAATTTTTTCAAGGCGCTTATGAACTTCTTCCTCAGTTAACCAATTTTTCATTAATATGGAGGTTTTGGCTTTCTCCTGCGGCACTACTATTGAACTTGATTCTTCCCTGGTAAACACAGAGGCAAAGAATTTGTTTAATACCTCAGATTTTTCCTTATCCCCAATAATCTGCTTACCCATCTCACACTGAAATGGTCCCATTTGCATTTGAGAAAGGCCCTTGAGGCCGAAACGTCATACTTTTTGGCTCACAATAAATTTTCTAAGCAGAAATCCGCAGTGCCCTGGTTTTTCCTTTTTCACTTTGTGCCTTCAACATGACCCCAGACCATGGTTCTGTTCGTTTTGGGTCTTTCTTTTCTGGCATGATAAACAATCGCATTAGTGTCTCTCTTAGAAGATGAATATTTAACTTGTATTTCAAGGCGCAACTTTTTTTAAATGTTAAAAATATTAATATTCTCTGATCATACAGTACCGGCATCTTTTATTCGAACACTTCCCGCACGGCACGATGCGTGCGGGAAGCGTGGTGACACGGCTTGTTGCAGCGCACTGTGACGTCACTGTCACGTGATGCGCCCGGCTTCCCTGGCTTCCCCGGCTTCCCCGACACCCCTGGAGTGTAAATTGAGGTAAGCGGGGGTGCGGGGGTGCGGGAAGCAGAGGGGCAGAGCAGGAGCCGGGTTCGGGGTCAGGAAGGGGGGCGAAAATGCGCCCGAAGTGGAGGGGGGGTGCGTGGTGGAACCGCGGCGGCGCGCGGTCTTGACTGGCACCACCAGGAGTAGACCCCGGCATGCCGCCAGCATTACATAGAATAAAAGCTGCCGGTACTGTAAATGATAACTGAGGAACATGCACTGTTATGTTCTCCCTAAAATCAAGAGCAGTAAAGATGATTTTTTAAATCATAATACCTTGCCTTTGTGCCAAGCATAAAATAAAAGAGTGAGTTCCTTAATTTGTATAATTTTCAAATAGATAAGATAAAAGTAAATGCAATGTGTATTATTTATATTGAAGTCCCATTGAATTAAAAAATATAACCAAAGGGTTAACTTCCTTATATTAGCTCAGGGCTCACCTAGTCCAGTTCTTCCCATTGTAGAGGGAGTTATTTGGCCATCATACATTGCATTTGTAATGGGGTCACTGAAACCTGGAGATCCAACAACCTGGTTCACCTTACTAGTTATCCCTAGCTACTTCTTGAACTACCTTTTCTGGGAGAGACAGCAACGTAACAAGGGCAGGGCAAGTGGGGGATCACTTGCCCAGGGTCCAACAAAATCAAGGGGAGCAAAACCAGTAAGCAAAAATATAAAAAAGTTATTTAAAAAGTTGTAAATAGCGTGGCGAGTGCTTACCTACAGTAGTTCCACTTTGTTTTTTTGAAAAATGTACATCATTTGTGCTACAGTATGTGCACACGTACTCACCCTATGATGATGCACGTGACACCTGCTGATGTTGATGATATCATGTGCAATGTCAGTGTTTCAATGTGTTTGGTGAATTTCTGACTGTATACAGTATCATGATTTTTTTTAATGCCCTTGTGTATTTTGTTTGAGATTAAATGTTACTATGAGGTCATTACATTAGGTCCTAGAGGGGTCGTAGGAATTGAGTTGTAAGTATTTATAAGTCGTGATTATGTCACATTGTGGACGGACGTTCCCAGAGGTACACACTTGGAGTCGTTTATAATGTGAAATTATAATAAGGCTTTATTGTGCCTTTTCCTTTTCATCAGGAAATTCATCCAAACACGGGGGGGGAACAAAGCTTCTAATCACTTGGGAGTATTTGTTGTGAAATCCTTGCAAACAGTTCACATCTCCATTAGTTAAGCTTCTCCCAGCCCAAACACATAACATGAAAATAAGCAGATATAAGCAGTCTCTTAATACTGAAAGTCTTATCTGTTTCTTGGAGGGAAAATCTTCACTGTCCCTGCTTCAGCTCCCTTGTCTCCAGGGTTGGTCAGCATACAGGTTTAGAAGTTTTCCCTGTGTCTTGAAAATCAGCTCTGCGGTGCAGAGCTTAAGACCGGTCAGCTCCAGAGATCTGGGTTTCTTTTGGTCAGTCTCTACTGTGACTCAAGAACCTCTGCTCTGTCTCAACAGGTCAGCTCACACGTGAGCAAAGGAGGAGACTTCCTGTCTCAAAGGCAGGCTTTTTCTACTACCTGTACTCAGTCAGGTGGTGCTAGTTAATTTGCTACCAGCAGTTAACCACCACACTGCTGGATTAGAGGCACCTTTGTGAACAGGGATAAGTCCCCTGTTACACACATCATGAGAGAAAAGAGAGGATCACCCTGTTACGCTGTGCTCGCCACAAACAGTACGAGACCCCGGTACTGAGATGGGAAAAGGTAAACACAACCCACAGACACGGGGGCCACATCCGGAGTGTTGGATAGTCTTGGTAGCAGGGTCTGGAGTGGAGAGATCAGGGTAGTTGTATACTTGCCAGGTTAAGTGCAGGAGAGGTCCGGAGCATGGAAGGTACTATGTCAAGGTCAGAGTTGGAGAGAGTAGGGTAGTTGAAGTTCAAAGCTGAGATCAGGATTCCAGATAAGCGGGTGGTCAAAGGCAAGCCAGGTCAGTAAACGAGGGGTTAATCTAAGAAGCAAGGCAACAGGACAGGGACAAGACAGGATCAGCAGAGGCAAACACAGAGTAACACAATCTATGCTCAGCCAAGGTGCCAATGGCACAGCTGAGCATATATAGGCTTGATTAGCCAATCCCCATGTGGTGTGGAGCAGAGGCGCGGCCTCCACAGAAGCCTGTGATTGGTTCCAGCCTATGAGCAGGTGCAGCGGTTTGTATCAACTGATGATGTTGTTGCCACGGAGCTTGGGGCGTGGTGCACATGTCACGTGCGTGCGCTGTGCACTGGGAGCGTGCAGCGTGATCTGGAGGTGGAGGCCGAGTCCGCGGCATCAGGTGACGTCACTGCTGCACGCATTCCCGCTGTGCGTGTCATAGTTACATAGTTACATAGTAGATGAGGTTGAAAAAAGACATACGTCCATCAAGTTCAACTTATGCTAAATTTAGACAACAGATACTTTATTCTATATCTATACTTACTTATTGATCCAGAGGAAGGCAAACAAAAAACCCCATTAAGGGGAATTATTCATTCCTTCCTGACTCCAAGAATTGGCAGTCGGATTAATCCCTGGATCAACATCCTTCCCATGTATACTTATTTGGTATATCCCTGTATACCTTTCCCATCTAAAAAGATGTCCAACCTATTTTTGAACAAATCTATTGTATCTGCCATCACAGTCTCCATGGGTAATGAATTCCACATTTTAACTGCCCTTACTGTAAAGAACCCTTTCCTTTGTTGCTGGTGAAATTTCCTTTCCTCCAACCTTAAGGGATGGCCCGAGTCCTTTGTACTGCCCGTGGGGTGAATAGTTCTTTTGAAAGCGCCTTGTATTGTCGCTGAATATATTTGTATATAGTTATCATATCCCCTCTTAGACGCCTCTTTTCTAAAGTAAATAAATCTAATTTAGCTAGCCTCTCCTCATAAGTTAGAATGTCCATCCCCTTTATTAATTTGGTGGCTCTTCTCTGCACTCTCTCTAGTTCCATAATGTCTTTTCTAAGGATTGGTGCCCAAAATTGTACTCCATATTCAAGGTGTGGTCTTACTAATGCTTTGTAAAGGGGCATAATTATGTTTACTTCCCTTCCATCCATTGCCCGTTTGATGCAAGATAAGATCTTGTTTGCCTTTGCAGCTACTGCATGACAATGGGCACTATTGCTAAGCCTGCTGTCTACAAGCACTCCTAAATCCTTCTCCATCAAGGATTCCCCCAATATATCTATATCAAAAGCCTTTGCAAAATCTAAGTAGACCAGATCAACTGCATTACCCTGGTCTAAATTCCTACTTACCTCCTCAAAGAAACAAATAAGGTTAGTTTGGCAAGATCTATCCTTCATAAATCCATGCTGACTATTACTAATAATTTTGTTTCCCATTAGGAATTCCTGAATATTATCCCGTATTAAACCTTCAAGTAGTTTCCCTACTATTGAAGTCAGGCTTACCGGTCTGTAATTCCCCGGGTATGATCTAGCTCTCTTTTTAAATATAGGCACCACATCTGCTTTACGCCAATCTTGTGGTACTGAGCCTGTGGAAATGGAGTCCTTGAATATTAAATATAATGGTTTTGCTATTACTGAGCTTAACTCCTTGAGAACTCTTGGATGTATGCCATCGGGGCCAGGTGCCTTATTTACTTAAATTTTTTCAAGTCGCTTATGAACTTCTTCCTCAGTTAACCAATTGTTCATTAATATGGAGGTTGTGGCTTCCTCCTGTGGCGCTACTATTGAACTTGATTCTTCCCTGGTAAACACAGAGGCAAAGAATTTGTTTAATACCTCAGCTTTTTCCTTATCTCCAATAATCTGCCTACCCATCTCACACTGAAAGGGTCCTATATTTTCTTTTCTCATTTTTTTTGTTATTAAGGTACTTAAAGAACTTTTTAGGGTTGACCTTACTTTCTATTGCAATCCTTTTTTCATTATCCATTTTTGCTAATTTAATTGCCCTTTTGCAATTTTTGTTACATTCCTTATAATTCTGATACGATGTCTCTGTCCCTTCTGACTTAAAGATTCTAAACGCCCTCCTCTTCTTGTCCATTTCCTCCACTACCTGTTTATTTAGCCACATTGGTTTTGACTTATTTCTTTTATACTAATTACCCAAGGGTATACACTGATACGTGTGCTTTTCTAACAATGGTTTAAAGATTGCCCATTTATCTTCTATATTTTTCCCTGCAATAACGTCATCCATTGTATTACTACTAGATTAGACCTCAGTTTATTAAAATCTGCCTTTCTAAAGTTTAAAGTCTTTGTTGAACCCAAGTAATCTGTTTTTTGATAATTTATTTCAAATGAGACCATGTTATGATCACTGTTACCCAAATGTTCCAGGACTTGAATATTTGTTATTACTTCTACAGTACATTGTTTGATATGACCAAATCCAGAACTGCCCCTCTCCTGGTTGCTTCCTCAATAATTTGGGTCATATAATTATCTTTAAGCACCCCCAAAAACCTGTTTCCTTTTGTTGTAACGCTAATCTCATTGCCCCAGTCTATGTCTGGATAATTAAAATCCCCCATTATGCAAACATGACCCAGTTTTGATGCCTTCTCCATTTGCAAATGTATTTTAGCTTCCTCAATCTCACAGATATTTGGTTCTTTATAGCATATTCCCACAAACATTTTCTTTATACTTTTACCTCCACTGCTAATTTCTATCCACAAGGTCTCTACATTTTCATCATTCCCTTCATATGTATCATCCCTTATAATAGGTTTTAGATCTGGTTTAACATATAGAGATACTCCACCTCCCCTTCTATTTGTTCGATCCTTCCGAAAAAGAGAATAACCCTCTAAATTAACGGTCCAGTCATGAGTTTCATCCCACCATGTTTCAGTAATGCCTATGATATCATACTGCTCCCTTGTAGCTATTAATTCAAGCTCCCCCATTTTATCTGTCAGGCTTCTTGCATTAGCAAGCATGCATTTCAGGTTTTTTTCAGCCTGTACTATTATCTTATCTGCTCCTTCCTTTCTGCTCCCACTTGGTTTAGTCTTTAGAAGTTTTCTAGTATTATCTCTATTTACTATGGGTATCTCACTGCTTGTCAAACTTGCACTTGCCCCCATTCTACCTCCATACCACCTTGTATCCTCATCTATTCCATTTAGTTCATTATCTGTTTCATTCCTCTCCCCCCTCCATCCTAGTTTAAAATCTCCTCCAACCTTTTTAGCATTCTCCCCCCTGGCACAGAAGATCCCTCTTCATTGAGGTGCAATCCGTCCCTAGAATATAGATGGCACCTCTCAGAAAATGAGTCCCAGTGCTCTAAAAACCCAAACCCCTCCTTCCTACACCACTTTCTTAGCCATGTATTAACCTCCCTGATCTCTGACTGTCTCCCTGCGGTAGCGCATGGCACTGGTAGTATTTCAGAAAATACTACCTTGGATGTCCTTGCCTTAAGCTTTTGGCCTAGATCCCTGTAATCATTTTTTAGGACCCTCCATCTTTCTCTAACTTTGTCATTGTTCCAACATGTACCAAGACTGCCGGGTCAATCCCAGCCCCCCCCCCCCAACAATCTGTCTACCCGATCCGCAATGTGCCGAACCCGAGCACCCGGGAGACAACAAACTGTTCGGTTCATGCGGTCCCGGCAACAGATTGCCCTATCTACCTTCCTAATAATGGAGTCCCCTACCACCACAATCTTTCTTTGCATCTGAGCATCCTGAGTCCCCACTGTGCTGGAGGAACTATTCCGCTGGCTGCTAGAGGAATTAGTCTCCCCCAGCCTAGCCATTTCTGCCCCAACATTCCCAATATCTTCATTCAACATGGCAAATCTGTTGGGATATGTCAGCTCAGAAACGACCTGCCTCTCCCTATTGCCCCTGCTTCCCCTTCTAACTGACACCCAGCTACCTACCTGATCCTCACTAAAAGCAACTTATCTACCTACCTGCTCCTCACTATCAGCGCCACCATCTGCACCACTAGTCGAAGCAAGGGCCTGCTCAGTGAGCTCTAATTCCCTTTCAAGATTGCCAATGTCCCTCAATATTGCAAGTTGCCTCTTTAGATCAGCAATCTCTGAATCTAAAGAGACCACCTGCTCACACTTCCCACAGTGGTATGCTCCTTGGAACAGCTGCTCCAAGTGCACATACATGTGGCAAGATGTGCATTGAGTGACATTTTCAATCCTGCTCATTCTAGCAACTATGAAGTTTAGAAGTACTAACAGTAAACAGTACTTCAATAAACTAAACCCTGTTTAACCGCTTCCTTGTTCAAACTGCTTCTGGTTCTAACTGCACACACTTTAACCAACCAGCACTTCAATCATCACACAGCTCAATCAGTACACGCAAGCTCAGGATTCGTTAGAAGCCTCTGTTTAAATAGGGACACCCACCAGGTGTGTTAGGTTATCAATTAACTAACCCCACCCACTGCAGGTGTGTTAGGCCAGCCAATTAACCAACCAAACCCACTCTGCCTCAGGCAGGAGAAAGGGAAAAAAGTTACAGGCTTCAAATTACAGCACACTTTATAAATAGATTAACCCACTGCACACTCCCCAAAAACAGCCACCCCTGCTAGTATACCCAGTACTTCCCTTTCCTTCTGGTTCTAACTGCATACACTTTAACCAACCAGCACTTCAATCAACACACAGCTCAATCAGTACACGCAAGCTCTGGAGTGTCAGGAGAGGAGTACGGGCTGAAGGTGCCCCACGCGTGCGCAGAGCTGCATGAGAGGAAGCGCGGGGTAGGCGTGCGTCCGTAATCCTCATAGTACCCCCACCTTTCAAGAGAGAACTCCGGGCGATCCTTGCGAGGTTTTAGGGGGTATTTCAGGTGGAATTTCCTGACCAGCTCGGGCGCATGGACCTGATGATGCGGAATCCAAGAGCGTTCCTCGGGTCCGTATCCCTTCCAATGAACCAGATATTGGATGGTTCTCCTTGATATCCTGGAGTCTATGATACCCTGTATCTCGTACTCCTGCTGCCCTTGTATGAGTTGGGGGGCCGGTGGTGCAGGAGAGCGATCCGAGAAACGGGGACTGCGGAATGTGGGTTTCAACAAAGAAACATGGAAAACGGATGGGATCCTCATAGATGCTGGGAGTTGTAATCGATATGCCACTGGGATAATCTTTTCCAGAATTGAAAAAGGGCCCAAGAATCTTGGCGTCAGCTTAAGTGTGGGGACTTTTAAGCATATGTTCCTAGAGGACAGCCATACCTTGTCTCCTGGTCTCAAGTCAGGTATCCCTCGGCGGTGGCAGTCTGCTTGGACTTGAACCTTCTGTCTTGATGAAGCCTTCCTAAGGTTCTCCTGAGTACTAGTCCATGAGGACTGTAGGGCTTGAATCCGGTTGTCCGCAGCCAGAACCCCAGAAGAAGGAAGAGTGATGGGTAGTCGTGCAGGGTGAAATCTGTAGTTCACGAAGAAGGGTGACTCTTGGGTAGATTCACTCCGTAAGGAATTGTGGGCAAACTCAGCCCAGGGAAGCAGCGCAGGTACTGCTCCAAGGACTGGTTGGTCCTCTCTGTTTGTCTATTAGTCTAGGGGTGATAGCCGGAAGAGAAGTGCAGGTCTATACCCTACTTTTTTGAGAACACCCGCCAAAATTTGGAGATGAACTGGGACCCCTGGTCAGAGACGATTGTCAAGGGGATTCCATGGAGGCGGAAGATTTCTTTAGTAAAGATGTCCGCCAAAGTAGGAGAGTCCGGTAGGCCTTTGAGTGGAACTAAATGCGCCTGCTTAGAGAAGCGGTCAATGATTACCAAAATAGTGTTCATGCCCCTGGAAATAGGCAGCTCAATGATGAAGTCCATTGGAAAATGGTTCCAGGGGCGATCAGTAATGGGAAGAGGAAGCAAAAATTCCTGAGGTTTACTACGGGGGACCTTGTTCTGGGCGCATGTTGTGCAAGCTTTGACAAATTCGCTGATATCTCCCCGCATGTTGGGCCACCAGAAAGTCCATTCAATAAGGTCTGTAGTTCTCTTGGTACCTAGGTGACCCGCAGTTTTGGATGAGTGGCCCCACTCCAGAATTTTCCTGCGGTAAGATGGTGCTGCAAAGAGACAACCGTCCGGAACCTCCAGACCCTCCGGAATGTTGGACTGGTTCAGAAGAATGTCATCTAGGACATCAAAAGTATTGGAAGATATGATGTATTTGGAAGGAAGTATGGTCTCTGTTCTGGCCTCGGCTCTGTCCATGGTTAGAAATTAACGAGAAAGAGCGTCTGCTTTCAAGTTCTTGGAGCCGGGTATAAAAGAAATAATATAGTTAAAGAGGGGGAAAAAAGAGACCAGCGGGCCTGACGAGCTCCCAGGTGTTGAGCACTCTCCAAATACATAAGATTTTTGTGATCTGTTAAAATCGTGATTGGGCTCTCCGTACCCTCCAACAGATGCCCCCACTCCTCCAAAGCGAGCTTGATAGCTAGTAATTCTCTGTTACCCACATCGTAATTTTGTTGTGCTGGAGAAAATTTCTTTGAAAAGAATGCCCAAGGGTGTAGATTAGCTGAAGGCGGCCTTCTTTGAGACAGAATGGCGCCGGCTCCGATGTCGGATGCATCCACCTCTAATGTGAACGGAAGTTTAGGACTGGGGTGGATCAGGACCGGTGCTGAAACAAAGAATTTCTTCAAGAAGTCAAAGGCCTGAGTAGCTGCAAGTGGCCAAGATGTGACGTCGGCTCCTTTCTTAGTGACAGCAGTGATCGAAGCGACAATTAATGAGAAGTTGTGAATACATCTTCTATAATAATTGGCAAAACCTAGAAACCTTTGAATACCCTTGGGGGAAGTGGGGAGCAGCCAATCCACGACAGCTTTCAGTTTGGAAGGGTCCATGGAAAACCCAGAGTCACAGATGATATACCATAAGAACATTGTAGAGGTTTGAAGAAAATGACATTTTTCTAATTTGGCGTAGATATGGTTCTGACGGAGGCATAGTAGTACCTGCTTGACTTATTTAATGTGTTCTGGGAGAGATTTAGAGAAAATCAAAATGTCGTCGAGGTAAACGATAAGAAAGTTATTGAGGAGATCCATGAATATTTCGTTTACGAAATCCTGGAAGACCGCAGGAGCGTTGCACAGACCGTATGGCATGACCAGGTACTCATAGTGGCCATCTCTTGTGTTGCAGGCCGTCTTCCACTCGTCACCTTGTCGAATCCTCACAAGATTATATGCCCCACGTAGATCCAATTTAGAAAAAATGGTTGCTCTTTGGAGACGGTCAAACAGCTCGGATATTAAAGGTAAGGGGTATCTGTTTTTAATGGTAAACTTGTTTAAACCTCGATAGTCAATGCACGGACGAAGTGTGCCATCCTTTTTCTTGACAAAGAAAAACCCTGCCTCAGCTGGTGAAGAAGATCTCCTGATAATGCCTTTCTTGAGGTTCTCCTGAATATAAACTGACATGGCCTTAGTCTCAGGAAGAGAGAGAGGATATGATCGCCCTCTGGGGAGGACGGAACCTGGCAGAAGATCTATAGAACAGTCAAAAGACTGATGTGGGGGAAGAATCTCTGATTTGATCTTATCAAAGACATCTCTGAAGTCTGAGTAACAGTCCGGTAAAGTACACTGCACCTCTTCGGGGTTCTTCACACTGCAAATCATCTGCCGTGGTACAGCGCAGGTCGTGGAGCACCGCTGGTTCCAAGAGATGGGATTTTGTTTGGCCCAATCAATATGCGGGTTATGACGTTGGAGCCAGGGAAGGCCCAAAATGATTTCAACAGATGGAGAGTGAATGACATCCAGGGAGATTTCCTCCAGGTGGGTTTGCTCGATCAGAAAGGACAATTTGCTGGTCTGTAGAATAATGAAGGCCAGTTGTAGAGGACATCCATCAATTGCCTCTAGGCCCACTGGGGCTTTCTTCTTCTCCAGAGGTATGTTATTACTTCTAGCGAATTCTTGATCTATGAAATTACCCCCGGAACCAGAATCGATGAATGTAGATGCGGCAACCGAGAGGCCCGGGATCTGGAGCGACACTGGGATCAAAATCCTGTTGGGTAAGGATTCCTTGGTAATAGAGGAGTTGGAGAGTGTTCCTGACTTGAGAGTGCAGCGAAGAGCCAGATGGCCTGGATTACCATAGAAGAGACAAAGGCCAGGTGCTCGACAACGCTGTTTCTCAGAGGGGGATAGCTTGTTGCCGCCTAATTGCATGGGTTCCAGAACATCAGTAGCGGGAATCTCTGGAAAAGAGGAGTGAACAAGCGGTGACCTGACGGATACCTGACGAAGACGTGAACGCTCAGATCTCCTCTCCTGTAGACGCTGGTCCACATGAATGCAGACCGCTATAAGCTCCTCCAGGTCAGCTGGGTGCTCCTGCGCAGCGAGTTCATCCTTCAGTTGCTCTGAAAGTCCCTGCCAAAAGGCTGAAGAAAGAGCCTCGCTGTTCCACCCTGTCTCTGAAGCGATTGTCCGGAATTCCAAGGCATACCAGGCCACCGGATTGTTCCCCTGCGTGATGTGAAAAAGGGAGGAAGCAGCAGTAATTTTACGACCTGGGGTGTCGAAGACAAGTCTGAACTCTTTGGTGAATTGCCCAATAACTTGTGTGAGATCCCTTCTCTGTTCCCAGATGGGAGAGGCCCAGGCCAGCGCGTCACCTGTGAGCAGTGAAACAATGTAGGCTACTTTAGATCTTGGTGTAAGGAACCTGGAGGGTGACAACTCGAACTGGATAAAGCACTGGTTGAGGAACCCACGACATTCTAAGGGATCTCCGGAGTACTGGTTGGGAGTGGGGAGTGTGGTTCGGAAGAAATGGGGTTAGCCGGATGAGTAGAGAGGAGTGGAGAGAAGGGGGGTATGTTAGCCTGTAGTACTTGTATTGAGAGGGTCTGAAGGTCCTTCTGTAGGGAGTCTATGCGACGATCAGACTGTTTTAAGTACTTCTCGAGTTTGGAGAACATAGCAGCATGAGATGCCACCATATTCCCCACCTCAGTGGGGTCTATGTTTGTGGGGCTGAGCATACTGTTACACTGTGCTCACCACAAACAGGACGAGACCTCGGTACTGAGATGGGAATAGGTAAACACTAGCCACAGACACGGGGGCCACGATTATAGGATAGTCTTGGTAGCAGGGTCTGGAGTGGAGAGGCCAGGGTAGTTGTATACTTGCCAGGTTCAGTGCAGGAGAGGTCCGGAGTGTGGAAGGTACTATGCCAAGGTCAGAGTTGAAGTGAGCAGGGTAGTTTAAGTTCAAAGCCGAGTTCAGGATTCCAGATAAGTGGGTGGTCAAAAGCAAGCCAGGTCGGGTTAATCTAGGAAGGGGTTAATCTAGGAAGCAAGGGGTTAATCTAGGAAGCAAGGCAACAGGACAGGGACAAGACAGGATCAGCAGAGGCAAACACAGAGTAACACAATCCATGCTCAGCCAAGGTGCCAATGGCCCAGCTGAGCATATATAGGCTTGATTAGCCAATCCCCATGGGGGGTGGAGCAGAGGCGCGGACTCCACAGAAGCCTATGATTGGTTGAAGCCTATGAGCAGGTGCAGCTGTTTGTATCAGCTGATGTTGTTGTTGCCACGGAGCTTTGGGGCGTGGTGCACATGTCACGTGCGCGCGCTGTGCACTGTGCACTGTGAGCGTGCGGCACGATCTGGAGGCGGAGGCTGAGTCCGCAGCGTCAAGTGACGTCACTGCTGCGCGCATGCCCGCTGTGCGTGTCTGGAGAGGAGTACGGGCTGAAGGTGCCCCACGCATGCGCAGAGCTGCGCGAGAGGAAGTGCGGGGTAGGCGTGCGTCTGTAATCCTCACACACCCCAATGATATGAGGAAACCCCTAAAGAACCGATGCTCTGTCGATGGCAATAATAGAATAAAAATATTTTTGCGTTCAACAGTCTCTGATTCCTTCGGTTTAAGTGAGCGTGTGGGGGGAGTTTGATACATAGATATATTCATTCGGTGGGTTTGTGGTGGACTCAGCCAGGGTGAGGGGTTGTATAAGCATGAGATGATCCAAATAGTAAGAGTTTACAATGCAATATGTCTGCAAAGTACTTACAGTGTCTTCGTAGCTTCCCTTGCCCCACCCTGTGTCCCACACCTTCCGTCAGCAGGCTGGTACTCAGGATGAGCTGTCCATGTCCGCCTGTCTATGCCAAAACATAAAAAGGACCTCCACACAAACCGCTCACGTTGCGTGCTCCAGCCGATGGGTAATGTAGAATAAAATATAGGAATTGGTGGTCACTGGCATCCGAGTACAGGAAACAACCAAGCGTAGTATAATAAAAACTTAGTATTTATTCATCCAAATGGAAGGACATACAAGGAGTGTATACTCTAACGCGTTTCGTCTCAGATGAAGTCATCTGAGACAAAGCGCGTTAGAGTATACACTCCTTGTGTGTCCTTTCGTTTGGATGAATAAATACTAAGTTTTTATTATATTACGCGTGGTTGTTTCCTGTACTCGGATGCCAGTGACCACCAATTCCTATATTTTTTTTTTGTCACATCATGGCCTTTAGCTTGTTATCACGCTGCCCAAGCATCCGCAGACATGATTACATTTTTTGCCACAATTCAAAGATTTTCTTTGTATTTTTTTCAAGTTCTACAATTTGAGTAGATATTACTTTAAAGCAATATTGTGATACTCTGTGGTCATCAAAATATATAGCTATAAAATGTATGCATGATCAGCTGCTAAAAATAAAATGTGACCTTCAAACAACTCATCTTAGATCCTCAAACAATTTCTCCCGCTCATGGTTTTGTATAACATATAAATTAAACATTTATTTGTCATTTATGCGTTTGGAATAAAATTCTCCAGCACATAGTTACATAGTAAATGAGGTTGAAAAAAGACATATTGTGACAACGTACCTTCTTGCTCTGTACCTTTTGTCCAAGGATCAGCACTTTCACACAGCCTTCCAGGTAGAGGAGACAGTCCTCTGACACAGAGGTGAAAAGTTTGGCCTGTTTTATTTTGCCATACAAATGCTACAGCAGATAACTGGAGTAAATCAAACAAACAAAACAAAAGTCTTTTTCTCAGCATAGCACAGCTTTTCAGCACACCCTCCTCTTGAGAGTCAAACAACTCTGTCTTGCTCTGTTTAGAGCAACCTTTTATACATCTCCCTGCTCAATCAGCTGCTCCAGTCCTGTGAAAGCTGGGAGAGCTAGAAGTCCCGGTCTGGATTCCCCTTGGTAAATCTCCAAATCGTGGAGTGGAGCAGAAACCCTGCACTAATTTAGGGCCGTAATATCCTCTTTTCACTACTGTTCCCTCATATCTGTCACAATATGTCCATCAAGTTCAACCTACAGTATGCTAAATTTAGCCAACAGATACTTTATCCTATATCAATACTTACTTATTTATCCAAAGGAAGGCAAACAAAAAAACCCATTAAGGGGAAAAATAAATTCCTTCCTGACTCCAAGAATTGGCAATCGGATTAATCCATGGATCAACATCCTTCCAATGTTTACACTGGCGACACACTTTATTGAAGTGTGGCCAGTTCCGCAAGCCGGGAGATTTCCCGGCTTGCAAGTGGCAGCCCCTCGGCGTGCCGCGCGTCTCCGATGCGCGGTCACGCGTCATCGGGTGCCTGCGCCCCCTGCACGCGCGTCCAGGGCTCCCCGAGGGAGCCCTGGTGTCCCGCGATGTGGGGACGGCGGCAGGGGGTTCCGGGGGACCCGGCGGACCCGGCAGCGGTAGGGAGAGCGCCCCGATCGGAGGGCGCTCCTCCGCTGCTATGGCGCGCACCTGGCACCCTCCGGCGCGTGCCAGGATACTGCTGCGGCCGAGAACGGGCAAATGCTCGAATAAACTCGGCCGCAGCAGTACTTATTTGGTATATCCCTGTATACCTTTCCTTTCTAAAAAAGATGTCCAACCTTTTTTTGAACAAATTTATTGTATATGCCATCACAGTCTCCACATTTTAAAAATTCCACATTTTAACTACCCTTACTGTAAAGAACACTTTCCTTTGTTGCTGGTGAATTTTCCTTTCCTCCAACCTTAAGGGATGGCCCCGAATCCTTTGTACTATCCGTGGGATGAATAGTTCTTTTGAAAGCTTCTTGTATTGCCCCGAATATATTTGTATAGACTGTAGTTATCATATCCCCTCTTAGACGCCTCTTTTCTAATGTAAATAAATCTAATTTAGCTAGCCTCTCCTCATAAGTTAGATTGTCCATCCCCTTTATTAATTTGGTGGCTCTTCTCTGCACTCTCTCTAGTTCAATAATGTATTTTCTTAGGATTGGTGCCTAAAATTGTACTCCATATTCAAGGTGTGGTCTTACCAATGCTTTGTAAAGGGGCATACAATAATAATGTTTACTTCCAGCCATTGCCGGTTTGATGCAAGATAAGATCTTGTTTGCCTTTGCAGCTAGCTACTGCATGACTTTGGGCACTTTGGACACTATTGCTAAGCCTGCTGTCTACAAGCACTCCTAAATCATTCTCCATCAAGGATTCCCCCAATTTATCCCCATTTAATTTGTAAGTTGCCTTTTTATTCCTGCATCCCAAATGCTTAACCTTACATTTATCTGTATAAAAACTCATTTCCCATTTACCTGCCCACATTTCCAGTCTCTCCAAGTCCTTCTGAAGAGAAATTACATCCTGCTCTGATTCTAGTACCTTACACAATTTAGTATCATCATCAAAGATGGAGACTTTGCTCTTGATGTCAACCTCAAGGTCATTAATAAACAAGTTTAAAAGAATGCGTCCCAGTACCGATCCCTGAGGTACTCCACTCACGACTTTAGCCCAACCTGAAAAAGTTAAATTTATGACAACCCTCTGTTGTCTGTCCTTTAACCAGTTTTCAATCCAGGTGCATATATTATGACTGAGTCCAATTTTCTTTATTTTGTACACCAACCTCTTGTGTGAAACTGTATCAAAAGCCTTTGCAAAATCTGTTTATTAAAATCTGCTTTTCTAAAGTTTAAGGTCTTTGTTGAACCCAAGTAATCTGTTTTTTGATCATTTATTTCAAATGAGACCATGTTATGATCACTGTTACCCAAATGTTCCAGGACTTGAATATTTCTAATTACTTCTACATTGTTTGATATTACCAAATCCAGTATTGCACCCCTCCTGGTTGGTTCCTCAATAATTTGGGTCATATAATTGTCTTTAAGCACCCCCAAAAACCTGTTTTCTTTTGGTGTAATGCTAATTTCATTGCCGCAGTGTAACGCTCGGCCTGCCCACAAGCCAGACGAGACCCCAGGACTGAGGTGGAAAGGAGAAATAACACACACCTAACAGTAAACGGGGGCACGGCCGGAGTGTGGAAGTAGCGTAGATGGTCCAGGGAACAAAAATAGGTAGAGTTCAGTACTTGCCAACTCCAGCATCGAAGGGTAAAGTCCGTAAGCCAATGGTCAAGGTGTAGGGAGAGCAGCATGGTAGAGTGTCCGTAAGCCTGGGTCATGGAGCGGAGAGAGCAGCGTAGTAGGGGTCCGTAAGCTGTGTCCAGGGTATATAGAAGACTGCAAGGTAGAGAGTCCAAAGTCAAAATCCAAGGGGTTCCAGAGAGCAGCGTGATCGAAGTCCAAAGCCAAGGGTCAAAATCCAGGGAGGTCAGCAGAGTATCCAGGGACAGGAACAGGGACTGAAAGACAAGAGAGCCAGGTAAAAGTAGACAGCACCAAGGTACAGAAGCTATGCAGAGCAAAGTGGTAATGGTGAGGGGAGACTAAATAGTGGGCTGGGGCCTATCAGAGGAAGGGGTGGAGTTGTAAGTATTTATAAGTCGTGATTATGTCACATCATGAGAGAAAAGAGAGGATCACCCTGTTACGCTGTGCTCACCGCAAACAGGAAGAGACCCCGGTACTGAGATGGGAATAGGTAAACACAAGCCACAGACAAGGGGGCCACATCCGGAGTGTTGCATAGTCTTGGTAGCAGGGTCTGGAGTGGAGAGATCAGGGTAGTTGTATACTTGCCAGGTTCAGTGCAGGAGAGGTCCGGAGCATGGAAGGTACTATGTCAAGGTCAGAGTTGGAGAGTGTAGGGTAGTTGAAGTTCAAAGCTGAGTATAGGATTCCAGATAAGCGGGTGGTCAAAGGCAAGCCAGGTCGGTACACGAGGGGTTAATCTAAGAAGCAAGGCAACAGGACAGGGACAAGACAGGATCAGCAGAGTCAAACACAGAGTAACACAATCTATGCTCAGCCAAGGTGCCAATGGCACAGCTGAGCATATATAGGCTTGATTAGCCAATCCCCATGTGGTGTGGAGCAGAGGCGCGGCCTCCACAGAATCCTGTGATTGGTTCCAGCCTATGAGCAGGTGCAGCAGTTTGTATCAACTGATGATGTTGTTGCCACGGAGCTTGGGGCGTGGTGCACATGTCACGTGCGTGCGCTGTGCACTGGGAGCGTGCAGCGTGATCTGGAGGTGGAGGCCGAGTCCGCGGCATCAGGTGACGTCACTGCTGCGTGCATGCCCGCTGTGCGTGTCAGGAGAGGAGTACGGGCTGAAGGTGCCCCACGCGTGTGCAGAGCTGCGCGAGAGGAAGCGCGGGGCAGGCGTGGGTCCGTAATCCTCACAGTACCTCCCCCCTTTCAAGAGAGACCTCCGGGTGATCCTTGCGAGGTTTTAGGGGGTATTTCAGGTGGAATTTCCTGACCAGCTAAGGCACATGGACCTGATGATGCGGAATCCAAGAGCGTTCCTCGGGTCCGTATCCCTTCCAATGAACCAGATATTGGATGGTTCTCCTTGAAATCCTGGAGTCTATGATCGCCTGTATCTTGTACTCCTGCTGCCCTTGTATGAGTTGGGGGGCCTGTGGTGCAGGAGAGGGATCCGAGAAACGGGGACTGCGGAATGTGGGTTTCAACAAAGAAACATGGAAAACGGATGGGATCCTCATAGATGCTGGGAGTTGTAATCGATATGCCACTGGGATAATCTTTTCCAGAATTGAAAAAGGGCCCAAGAATCTTGGCGTCAGCTTAAGTGTGGGGATTTTTAAGCATATGCTCCTAGAGGACAGCCATACCTTGTCTCCTGGTCTCAAGTCAGGTATCCCTCGGCGGTGGCAGTCTGCTTGAACTTGAACCTTCTGTCTTGATGAAGCCTTCCTAAGGTTCTCCTGAGTCCTAGTCCATGAGGACTGTAGGGCTTGAATCCGGTTGTCCGCAGCCAGAACCCCAGAAGAAGGAAGAGTGATGGGTAGTCGTGCAGGGTGAAATCTGTAGTTCACGAATAAGGGTGACTCTTGGGTAGATTCACTCCGTAAGGAATTGTGGGCAAACTCAGCCCAGGGAAGCAGCGCAGGTACTGCTCCAAGGACTGGTTGGTCCTCTCTGTTTGTCTGTTAGTTTAGGGGTGATACCCGGAAGAGAAGTGCAGGTCTATACCCAACTTTTTTGAGAACGCCCGCCAAAATTTGGAGATGAACTGGGACCCCCGGTCAGAGACGATTGTCAAGGGGATTCCATGGTGGTGGAAGATTTCTTTAGTAAAGATGTCCGCCAAAGTAGGAGAGTCCGGTAGGCCCCTGAGTGGAACTAAATGCGCCTGCTTAGAGAAGCGGTCAATGATTACCAAAATAGTGTTCATGCCCCTGGAAATAGGCAGCTCAACGATGAAGTGCATTGAAAAATGGTTCCAGGGGTGATCAGGAATGGGAAGAGGAAGCAAAAATTCCTGAGGTTTACTACGGGGGACCTTGTTCCTGGCGCATGTTGTGCAAGCTTTGACAAATTCGCTGATATCTCCCTGCATGTTGGGCCACCAGAAAGTCCATTCAATAAGGTCTGTAGTTCTCTTGGTACCTGGGTGACCCGCAGTTTTGGATGAGTGGCCCCACTCCAGAATTTTCCTGCGGTAAGATGGTGCTGCAAAGAGACAACCGTCCGGAACCTCCAGACCCTCCGGAATGTTGGACTGGTTCAGAAGAATGTCGTCTAGGACATCGAAAGTATTGGAAGATATGATGTATTTGGAAGGAAGTATGGTCTCTGTTCTGGCCTCGGTTCTGTCCATGGTTAGAAATGAACGAGAAAGAGCGTCTGCTTTCAAGTTCTTGGAGCCGGGTATAAAAGAAATAATATAGTTAAAGAGGGGGAAAAAAGAGACCAGCGGGCCTGACGAGCTCCCAGGTGTTGAGCACTCTCCAAATACATAAGATTTTTGTGATCTGTTAAAATCGTGATTGGGCTCTCCGTACCCTCCAACAGATGCCTCCACTCCTCCAAAGCGAGCTTGATAGCTAGTAATTCTCTGTTACCCACATCGTAATTTTGTTGTGCTGGGGAAAATTTCTTTGAAAAGAATGCCCAAGGGTGTAGATTAGCTGAAGGCGGCCTTCTTTGAGACAGAATGGCGCCGGCTCCGATGTCGGATGCATCCACCTCTAATGTGAACGGAAGTTTAGGATTGGGGTGGATCAGGACCGGTGCTGAAACAAAGGATTTCTTCAAGAAGTCAAAGGCCTGAGTAGCTGCAAGTGGCCAAGATGTGACGTCGGCTCCTTTCTTAGTGAGAGCAGTGATCGAAGCGACAATTAATGAGAAGTTGTGAATAAATCTTCTATAATAATTGGCAAAACCTAGAAGCCTTTGAATGCCCTTGAGGGAAGTGGGGAGCAGCCAATCCACGACAGCTTTCAGTTTGGAAGGGTCCATGGAAAACCCAGAGTCACAGATGATATACCCTAAGAACATAGTAGAGGTTTGATGAAAATGACATTTTTCTAATTTGGCGTAGATATGGTTTTGACGGAGGCATAGTAGTACCTGCTTGACTTATTTAATGTGTTCTGTGAGAGATTTAGAGAAAATCAAAATGTCGTCGAGGTAAACGATAATAAAGTTATTGAGGAGATCCCTGAATATTTCGTTTACGAAATCCTGGAAGACCGCAGGAGCGTTGAACAGACCGAACGGCATGACCAGGTACTCGTAGTGGCCATCTCTTGTGTTGAAGGCCGTCTTCCACTCGTCGCCTTGTCGAATCCTCACAAGATTATATGCCCCACGTAGATCCAATTTAGAAAAAATGGTTGCTCTTTGGAGACGGTCAAACAGCTCGGATATTAAAGGTAAGGGGTATCTGTTTTTAATGGTAATCTTGTTTAACCCTCGATAGTCAATGCACGGACGAAGTGTGCCATCCTTTTTCTTGACAAAGAAAAACCCTGCCCCAGCTGGTGAAGAAGATCTCCTGATAATGCCTTTCTTGAGGTTCTCCTGAATTTAAGCTGACATGGCCTTAGTCTCAGGAAGAGAGAGAGGATATGATCACCCTCTGGGGAGGACGGAACCTGGCAGAAGATCTATAGAACAGTCGAAAGACTGATGGGGGGGAAGAATCTCTGATTTGATCTTATCAAAGACATCTCTGAAGTCTGAGTAACAGTCCGGTAAAGTACACTGCACCTCTTCGGGGTTCTTCACACTGCAAATCATCTGCCGCGGTACAGCGCAGGTCGTGGAGCACCGCTGGTTCCAAGAGATGGGATTTTGTTTGGCCCAATCAATATGCGGGTTATGACGTTGGAGCCAGGGAAGGCCCAAAATGATTTCAACAGATGGAGAGTGAATGACGTCCAGGGAGATTTCCTCCAGGTGGGTTTGCTCGATCAGAAAGGACAATTTGCTGGTCTGTAGAATAATGAAGGCCGGTTGTAGAGGACATCCATCAATGGCCTCTAGGCCCACCGGGGCTTTCTTCTTCTCCAGAGGTATGTTATTACTTCTAGCGAATTCTTGATCTATGAAATTACCCCGGAACCGGAATCGATGAATGTAGATGCGGCAACCGAGAGGCCCGGGATCTGGAGCGACACTGGGATCAAAATCCTGTTGGGTAAGGATTCCTTGGTAATAGAGGAGTTGGAGAGTGTTCCTGACTTGAGAGTGCAGCGAAGAGCCAGATGGCCAGACAAAGGCCAGGTGCTCAACAACGCTGTTTCTCAGAGGGGGATAGCTTGTTGCCGCCTAATTGCATGGGTTCCAGAACATCAGTAGCGGGAATCTCTGGAAAAGAGGAGTGAACAAGCGGTGACCTGACGGATACCTGACGAAGACGTGAACGCTCAGATCTCCTCTCCTGTAGACGCTGGTCCACATGAATGCAGACTGCTATAAGCTCCTCCAGGTCAGCTGGGTGCTCCTGCGCAGCGAGTTCATCCTTCAGTTGCTCTGAAAGTCCCTGCCAAAAGGCTGAAGAAAGAGCCTCGCTGTTCCACCCTGTCTCTGAAGCGATTGTCCGGAATTCCAAGGCATGCCAGGCCACCGGACTGTTCCCCTGCGTGATGTGAAAAAGGGAGGAAGCAGCAGTAATTTTACGACCTGGGGTGTCGAAGACACGTCTGAACTCTTTGGTGAATTGCCCAATATCTTGTGTGAGATCCCTTCTCTGTTCCCAGATGGGAGAGGCCCAGGCCAGCGCGTCACCTGTGAGCAGTGAAACAATATAGGCTACTTTAGATCTTGGTGTAAGGAACCTGGAGGGTGACAACTCGAACTGGATAAAGCACTGGTTGAGGAACCCACGACATTCTAAGGGATCTCCGGAGTACTGGTTGGCAGTGGGGAGTCGTTGTTCGGAAGAAATGGGGTTAGCCGGATGAGTAGAGAGGAGTGGAGAGAAGGGGGGTATGTTAGCCTGTAGTACTTGTATTGAGAGGGTCTGAAGGTCCTTCTGTAGGGAGTCTATGCGACGATCAGACTGCTCTAAGTACTTCTCGAGTTTGGAGAACATAGCAGCATGAGATGCCACCATATTCCCCACCTCAGCGGGGTCTATGTTTGTGGGGCTGAGCATACTGTTACGCTGTGCTCACCACAAACAGGACGTGACCCCGGTACTGAGATGGGAATAGGTAAACACCAGCCACAGACACGGGGGCCACGAGTGTTGGATAGTCTTGGTAGCAGGGTCTGGAGTGAAGAGGCCAGGGTAGTTGTATACTTTCCAGGTTCAGTGCAGGAGAGGTCCGGAGCGTGGAAGGTACTATGCCAAGGTCAGAGTTGAAGAGAGCAGGGTAGTTGAAGTTCAAAGTCGAGTTCAGGATTCCAGATAAGCGGCTGGTCAATGGCAAGCCAGGTCGGGTTCATCTAGGAAGGGGTTAATCTAGGAAGCAAGGGGTTAATCTAGGAAGCAAGGCAACAGGACAGGGACAAGACAGGATCAGCAGAGGCAAACACAGAGTAACACAATCTATGCTCAGCCAAGGTGCCAATGGCACAGCTGAGCATATATAGGCTTGATTAGCCAATCCCCATGTGGGGTGGAGCAAAGGCGCGGCCTCCACAGAAGCCTGTCATTGGTTCCAGGCTATGAGCAGGTGCAGCGGTTTGTATCAACTGATGATGTTGTTGCCACGGAGCTTGGGGCGTGGTGCACATGTCACGTGCGTGCGCTGTGCACTGGGAGCGTGCAGCGTGATCTGGAGGTGGAGGTCGAGTCCGCAGCATCAGGTGACGTCACTGCTGCGCGCATGCCTGCTGTGCATGTCAGGAGAGGAGTACGGGCTGAAGGTGCCCCACGCGTGTGCAGAGCTGCGCGAGAGGAAGCGCAGGGTAGGCGTGCGTCCGTAATCCTCACAGTACCCCCCCCCCCCTTTCAAAAGAGACCTCCGGGCAATCCTTGCAAGGTTTTAGGGGGTATTTCAGGTGGAATTTCCTGACCAGCTCGGGCGCATGGACCTGATGATGCGGAATCCAAGAGCGTTCCTCGGGTCTGTATCCCTTCCAATGAACCAGATATTGGATGTTTCTCCTTGATATCCTGGAGTTTATGATCGCCTGTATCTCGTACTCCTGCTGCCCTTGTATGAGTTGGGGGGCCGGTGGTGCAGGAGAGGATCCGAGAAACGGGGACTGCGGAATGTGGGTTTCAACAAAGAAACATGGAAAACGGATGGGATCCTGATAGATGCTGGGAGTTGTAATCGATATGCCACTGGGATAATCTTTTCCAGAATTGAAAAAGGGCCCAAGTATCTTGGCGTCAGCTTGAGTGTGGGGACCTTTAAGCATATGTTCCTAGAGGACAGCCATACCTTGTCTCCTGGTCTCAAGTCAGGTATCCCTCGGCGGTGGCGGTCTGCTTGAACCTTCTGTCTTGATGAAGCCTTCCTAAGGTTCTCCTGAGTACTAGTCCATGAGGACTGTAGGGCTTGAATCCGGTTGTCCGCAGCCAGAACCCCAGAAGAAGGAAAAGTGATGGGTAGTCGTGCAGGGTGAAATCTGTAGTTCACGAAGAAGGGCAACTCTTGGGTAGATTCACTCCGAAAGGAATTGTGGGCAAACTCAGCCCAGGGAAGCAGCGCAGGTACTGCTCCAAGGACTGGGAGGCCCTAATAGGGAGAAGAGCCTGGGGGGCGGATTGGTGGAGCAGGGGCAGTCAAACGTGGTGATGCGTGCGCCGCACCTAAGGAGGCGGGGTCCGGCTCCCGGCGCCAGTAAAGGGAAGCCTGGGTCCGCGCGCGCCCATAAGGTTGATGCGTGCGACCCGGAAGTGCGAGAGCAGCCGTGGGGGAGACAGCGAGGACCGGGGCACACCACCGGGAGCCAATGCAGTGGGGAGAAGAGGTAAGGAGACACTGGTAGTGGGAGTCCCCGCAGCGCGGATTCTTACACCCAGTCTATGTCTGGATAATTAAAATCACCCATTATGCAAACATGACCCAGTTTTGATGCCTTCTCCATTTGCAAAAGTATTTTAGCTTCCTCAATCTCACCGATATTTGGTGGTTTATAGCATATCCATACAAACATTTTCTTTATACTTTTACCCCCACTGATAATTTCTTTCCACAAGGTATCTTCATTTTCATTATTCCCTTCGTAAACATCTTCCCTTATTATAGGCTTTAGATCCGGTTTAACATATAAACATACTCCACCTTCTCTTCTATTTGCTCAATCCTTCCAAATAAAGGGAATAACCCTCTAAATTAACTGCCCAGTCATGGGTTTCATCCCACCATGTTTCAGTAATGCCTATGATATCATACTGCTCCCTTGCAGCTATTAATTCAAGCTCCTCCATTTTATCTGTCAGGCTTCTTGCATTAGCAAGCATACATTTGTTTTGTTTTTTAGCCTGTACTTTTATCTTATCTGCTCCTTCCTTTCTGCGCCAACTTGTTTTAGTCTTTAGAAGTTTTCTAGTATTATCTCCATGTACTATTCATGTCTCACTGCTTGTGAACCTCGCACTTGCCCATATCCTTCCTCCAAAACCCCTTGTTTCCTCTTCTATCGTATTTAGTTCATTACCTGTTTCATTTCCCACCCCCTCCATCCTAGGTTATTGTCACGATGGACGGAACTTATCAACGCATTTACATAGTTACATAGTAGATGAGGTTGAAAAAAGACGTACATCCATCAAGTTCAACCTATGCTACATTTTGACAACAGATTCTTTATTCTATATCTATACTTACTTATTGATCCAGAGGAAGGCAAACAAAAAACCCCATTAAGGGGAAAAATTAATTCCTTCCTGACTCCAAGAATTGGCAATCGGATTAATCCCTGGATCAACATCCTTCCCATGTATACTTATTTTGTATATCTCTGTATAACTATCCCATCTAAAAAGATGTCCAACCTTTTTTTGAACAAATCTATTGTATCTGCCATCACAGTCTCCATGGGTAATGAATTCCACATTTTAACTGCTCTTACTGTAAAGAACCCTTTCCTTTGTTGCTGGTGAAATTTCCTTTCCTCCAACCTTAAGGGATGGCCCCGGGTCCTTTGTACTGCCCGTGGGATGAATTGTTCTTTTGAAAGCTCCTTGTATTGTCCCTGAATATATTTGTATATAGTTATCATATCCCCTCTCAGACGCCTCTTTTCTAATGTAAATAAATCTAATTTAGCTAGCCTCTCCTCATCAGTTAGAATGACCATCCCCTTTATTAATTTGGTGGCTCTTCTCTGCACTCTCTCTAGTTCCATAATGTCTTTTCTTAGGATTGGTGCCCAAAATTGTACTCCATATTCAAGGTGTGGTCTTACTAATGCTTTGTAAAGGGGCATAATTATGTTTACTTCCCTTCCATCCATTGCCCGTTTGATGCAAGATAAGATCTTGATTGCCTTTGCAGCTACTGCATGACATTGGGCACTATTGCTAAGCCTGCTGTCTACAAGCACTCCTAAATCCTTCTCCATCAAGGATTCCCCCAATTTATCTCCATTTAATTTGTAAGTCGCCTTTTTATTCTTGCATCCCAAATGCATAACCTAACATTTATCTGTATAAAAACTCATCTGCCCTTTACCTGCCCACGTTTCCAGTCTCTCCATGTCCTTCTGAAGAGAAATTACATCCTGGTCTGATTCTATTACCTTACACAATTTAGTATCATCAGCAAAGATGGAGACTTTGCTCTTGATGTCAACCTAAAGGTCATTAATAAAAAAGTTAAAAATCAGGGGTCCCAGTACCAATCCCTGAGGTACTCCACTCACGACTTTAGCCCAACCTGAAAAAGTTCAATTTATGACAACCCTCTGTTGTCTGTCCTTTAACCAGTTTTCAATCCAGTTGCATATATTATTACTGAGTCCATTTTTCTTTATTTTGGACACCAACCTCTTGTGTGAAACCGTATCAAAAGCCTTTGCAAAATCTAAGTAGACCACATCAACTGCATTACCCTGGTCTAAATTCCTACTTACCTCCTCAAAGAAACAAATAAGGTTCGTTTGGCATGATCTATCCTTCATAAATCCATGCTGACTATTACTAATAATTTTGTTTTCCATTAGGTATTCCTGAATATTATCCCGTATTAAACCTTCTAGTAGTTTCCCTACAATTGAAGTCAGGCTTACAGGTCTGTAATTCCCCGAGTGTGATCTAGCTCCCTTTTTAAATATAGGCACCACATCTGCTTTACGCCAATCTTGTGGTACTGAGCCTGTGAAATGGAGTCCTTGAATATTAAATATAATGGTTTTGCTATTACTGAGCTTAACTCCTTGAGAACTCTTGGATGTATGCCATCGGGGCCAGGTGCCTTATTTACTTTAATTTTTTCAAGTCGCTTATGAACTTCTTCCTCAGTTAACCAATTGTTCATTAATATGGAGGTTGTGGCTTCCTCCTGTGGCGCTACTATTGAACTTGATTCTTCCCTGGTAAACACAGAGGCAAAGAATTTGTTTAATACCTCAGCTTTTTCCTTATCTCCAATAATCTGCCTACCCATCTCACACTGAAAGGGTCCTATATTTTCTTTTCTCATTTTTTTGTTATTAAGGTACTTAAAGAACTTTTTAGGGTTGACCTTACTTTCTATTGCAATCCTTTTTTCATTATCCATTTTTGCTAATTTAATTGCCCTTTTGCAATTTTTGATACATTCCTTATAATTATGATACGATGTCTCTGTCCCTTCTGACTTAAAGATTCTAAACGCCCTCCTCTTCTTGTCCATTTCCTCCACTACCTGTTTATTTAGCCACATTGGTTTTGACTTATTTCTTTTATACTTATTACCCAAGGGTATACACTGATACGTGTGCTTTTCTAACAATGTTTTAAAGATTGCCCATTTATCTTCTATATTTTTCCCTGCAAAAACATCATCCCATTGTATTACTACTAGATTAGACCTCAGTTTATTAAAATCTGCCTTTCTAAAGTTTAAAGTCTTTGTTGAACCCAAGTAATTTGTTTTTTGATAATTTATTTCAAATGAGACCATGTTATGATCACTGTTACCCAAATGTTCCAGGACTTGAATATTTGTTATTACTTCTACAGTACATTGTTTGATATGACCAAATCCAGAACTGCCCCTCTCCTGGTTGCTTCCTCAATAATTTGGGTCATATAATTATCTTTAAGCACCCCCAAAAACCTGTTTCCTTTTGTTGTAACGCTAATCTCATTGCCCCAGTCTATGTCTGGATAATTAAAATCCCCCATTATGCAAACATGACCCAGTTTTGATGCCTTCTCCATTTGCAAATGTATTTTAGCTTCCTCAATCTCACAGATATTTGGTTGTTTATAGCATATTCCCACAAACATTTTCTTTATACTTTTACCTCCACTGCTAATTTCTATCCACAAGGTCTCTACATTTTCATCATTCCCTTCATAGACATCATCCCTTATAATAGGTTTTAGATCTGGTTTAACATATAGACATACTCCACCTCCCCTTCTATTTTTTCGATCCTTCCGAAAAAGAGAATACCCCTTTAAATTAACTGTCCAGTCATGAGTTTCATCCCACCATGTTTCCGTAATGCCTATGATATCATACTGCTCCCTAGCAGCTATTAATTCAAGCTCCCCCATTTTATCTGTCAGGCTTCTTGCATTAGCAAGCATGCATTTAATTTTTTTTCAGCCTGTACTATTATCTTATCTGCTCCTTCCTTTCTGCTCCCACTTGGTTTAGTCTTTAGAAGTTTACTAGTATTATCTCTATTTACCATGTGTATCTCACTGCTTGTCAAACTTGCACTTGCCCCCATTTTACCTCCATACCACCTTGTATCCTCATCTGTTCCATTTAGTTCATTTTTTGTTTCATTCCCCTCCCCCTCTATCCTAGTTTAAAATCTCCTCCAACTTTTTTTAGCATTCTCCCCCCTAGCACAGAAGATCCCTCTTCATTGAGGTGCAATCCGTCCCTAGAATATAGATGGCACCTCTCAGAAAAGGAGTCCCAGTGCTCTAAAACCCAAACCCCTCCTTCCTCCACCACTTTCTTAGCCATGCATTAACCTCCCTGATCTCTGACTGTCTCCCTGCGGTAGCGCATGGCACTGGTAGTATTTCAAAAAATACTACCTTGGAGGTCCTTGCCTTAAGCTTTTAGCCTAGATCCCTGTAATCATTTTTTAGGACGCTCCATCTTTCTCTTACTTTGTCATTGGTGCCAACATGTACCAAGACCGCCGGGTCAATCCCAGCCCCCCCCCCAACAATCTGTCTACACGAACCGCAATGTGCCGAACCGAGCACCCGGGAGACAACAAACTGTTCGGTTCATGCGGTCCCGGCAACAGATTGCCCTATCTACCTTCCTAATAATGGAGTCCCCTACCACCACAATCTTTCTTTGCATCTGAGCATCCTGAGTCCCCACTGTGCTGGAGGAACTATTCCCCTGGCTGCTAGAGGAATTAGTCTCCCCAGCCTTGGGATTTCTGCCCCAACATTCCCAATATCTTCACTCAACATGGCAAATCTATTGGGATGTGTCAGCTCAGAAACGACCTGCCTCTCCCTATTGCCCCTGCTTCCCCTTCTAACGGTCACCCAGCTACCTACCTGCTCCTCACTAAAAGCACCACCATCTGCACCACTAGTCGAAGCAAGGGTCTGCTCAGTGAGCTCTAATTCCCTTTCAGGATTGCCAATGTCCCTCAATATTGCCAGTTGCCTCTTCAGATCAGCAATCTCTGATTCTAAAGAGACCAACTGCTCACACTTCTCACAGCGGTATGCTCCTTGGAACAGCTGCTCCAAGTGCACATACATGTGGCAAGATGTGCATTGAGTGGCATTTTCAATCCTGCTCATTCTAGCAACTATGAAGTTTAGAAGTACTAACAGTAAACTGTACTTCAATAAACTATACCTTGTTCAAACTGCTTCTGGTTCTAACTGCACACACTTTAACCAAGCAGAACTTCAATCAACCACACAGATAAATCAGTACACGCAAGCTCATTTATTTTCTGGGGATCTCGATTGAGCACACAAGTTAAGCAAAATAAAGTGACATTTATTTCCTTAATAGACAAACACACGACAACATTAGAATACACTTAATAATTACACTTACTGGGATAGGGAACAGGATAAATTGTCCAGTGAACGAAAAGCACATAAATAATGTCCCTTTAAATTGCAGTCCGTTTGCAAAGGGGCGCAAGATGCCAGGCCCATAAGTCCGTGTAAAATGAAATGTTCGTTCTGGTTCTTTCGGGTTTGTTCGGGAATCCCTAGGGCTAACGATATCCTGAAGCAGGGCTAGTTTCCTTGTTGCGATGTTTTTAACCCCTTGCGTTCTGGAATCGCAGCCGCTGTACTTAAATCTTATCCGCTTGAAGAAATCAGGTAACCACCACACAGGAATGAGGGTTACAGGCCTTTTTAAGGACAGGGGTCATTGGAGTTTTTCATTAGCCTCAGCCTATTGGCAAGGAATTATCTTCCACCTATCAGAGCCTGCCCTGTAACATGGGAAAATCCTAAGGCCAGCCCGGGTAGCTCTGAGCATGGGAAATAGGGGAAAGGGAAGGGGGAAGACTCATGCATCAGCTAGAATACATAAGTTAATAAATGGATAGTCAGAGATCGTATCCGGTGCAAACGGGGACAAGGGATACTGTAAACAAACAAACAAACGAAAGATTCCCCCCTGAATGCACTCAGATCAATCTAAGTAATGTGATGTGGCAAATTTAAAATAATTTAATATATTAGTTCTAAACATAAAATAATAGTTGTACAGAGGGGTGTGGTGAGCAAGTCAATGACCACCCCCAAATAGCATACCAACAGATTACATAACAAATATTTTACCGTATTGACCGTATTACATATATACATGGAAAAAAGGTAAAAGGGAAATAATACACCTAAACACACTTGTTTATGACCTCAGTCTATTTATAACAACCCCTGCAGAACTAAGTGCAAATCTATTAACAGGCTGTGCTTTTATCTATTAAACCGACAGTCTCAAATGTTGATAAACTGTCGATGCTGAATCTGGAGGAGATGTTTGCCAAGAGCGAATATCTTAAAATACCAATATGCACCGGCAGCTATACAGCCAGGCGGTGAGGTGTAATTGTGTAGATACAAAAATCGGCGTGAAATCACAATAACAACACATCCAAATCAATCTGTATTAACAACCTTATAAAGTGAAATAATCAACTAGCCAGATGTAGAATCCTGAAAAGGGCCAGCACAAAGTGTGCAAACTTATAGCCCTGAGGCACGGTTCAATGACCGTATCAAGTTATAGCCTTTTAGCCGGGAGAACTTAAAATAATAGTTTTGGTCCGATTAAATTCTCCTGGCTAAGAGGCTATAACTTGATACGGTCATTGAACCGTGCCTCAGGGCTATAAGTTTGCACACTTTGTGCTGTCCCTTTTCAGGATTCTACATCTGGCTAGTTGATTATTTCACTTTATAAGGTTGTTAATACAGATTGATTTGGATGTGTTATTATTGTGATTTCACGCCGATTTTTGTATCTACACAATTACACCTCACCTGTATAGCTGCCAGTGCATATTGGTATTTTAAGATTTCCGCTCTTGACAAACATCTCCTCCAGATTCAGCATCGACAGTTTATCAACATTTGAGACTGTCAGTTTAATAGATAAAAGCACAGCCTGTTAATAGATTTGCGCTTAGTTCTGCAGGGGTTGTTATAAATAGACTGAGGTCATATACCAGTGTGTTTAGGTGTATTATTTCCCTTTTACCTTTTTTCCGTGTATTTATGTAATACGGTCAATACGGTAAAATATTTGTTATGTAATCTGTTGGTATGCTATTTGGGGGTGGTCATTGACTTGCTCACCACACCCCTCTGTACAACTATTATTTTATGTTTAGAACTAATATATTGAATTATTTTAAATTTGCCACATCACATTACTTAGATTGATCTGAGTTCATTCAGGGGGGAATCTTTAGTTTGTTTGTTAGCTCTGAGCATGCTCAGTGAGCAGCTTGGTAGCACTGCTGAGTAAAAAGGGGCCTTTCGTTTCTGGGGACGCAACATCTGGAGTTTGGTCCCAAGGTGTGAAAAATCCAGGATGAGTAACACGATCTTCTACTCAGAAACATCCCGGTTAAGTCATACTTTAAGACTCGGGGGGGCTTTCATCTGCAACACTTCACGAGACCCATAGGAACTGCCACAACAGGGGGTCTCTGCAGATGGAGAAGAAAGAACCCACCAGCTCATGTATGTAAAACCTTTGTTCATTACATCCATTACAAAGGCAGGCAGAAAAAATAGCATCTTGCCTGTACATTTAAATCTGCAACAGAAAGGCACTTTATAAAAATAATATATGTTTCACTTATGACAAAGTTAGATTTTTAATATATGTGTGCTTGGGGGGTTACACTGAGGCTGCACACCAAAAACCAGGGTGCTGGCTCACTCCATTCCTGAGTTAGCAGTCTTAATGGAACGGCTCCTGTTATTTAGCACTGCAAGTAGAGACTCGCCTGCAAAAAGGGGACAAAAATGCATAGAAGGGAAAATGGTACATGGGAACAGCATATAAAATTAACCCCTTCACCCCCAATACGATTTAGGATTAAACAGCCGAGCATACTGCCTTTATTAATGCGCTGATTAATCCTATTATCGTCACAGTTATTCATAACCTCATATAGCAATCAAGGTGAAAAAAGGGGAAATTTACTGCGCTCAGTGATAGGTAATATAATGTGTAATTATACCAATACCCTTCATAAGAGTGAATAAATAAGTAATCAGTTTGAAACAATATTAGAGTGGTTATTTTAACCAATATATATGTTATAATAAAACAGAACTAAGTGAATTAAATAAAACCTGTTCCGTTCTTGTGTGTAAATGGATGAGGTACCTGCAGCTATTCTATTAGGATGGCTCCGCAACCAATACAAGGACAAAAAACAAAAAGAGAGAACAGCGCAAGACATCATAGTGTAGTATATAAAAATTGTATTAAATTCATTCAGCAGGTGAGTATTGCACGTACATTTAAAATATAATTAACAAGCATGACATGTTATGGACATGTTACCACAACAGCTTGCAGCATGAAACCACTCAGAACTCTGCTGGGCTAGGGAAGGGATGAATTATTGTCTTTCCCCAGGTGTTCTTGGGTTTTCTCTCCCTTCAGATCGTCATCACCTCACCAGATGTGGGACTGTAATACTCCTTCCACGAGGCCCGCTGGGCGCTGATATTGTATAGCTCGATTGCTTAATACACACCGATGCTGTCACTCAGAGTGTTTCCCGTCTGAGATAGGGAGCTGTGGTACCGGCGGCAGGTAGTGTAACCTGCTACACGTCAGTGCTCCATGACAAGCTGGGTGGTGTGCACTGATGCGCACTGATGACGTTAGTTCAGGGTCCCGTCTCATACGGGTTTGAACAATAAAATGTCCATAGGTTGGCATACTGGTATATGATTAGAGTTAATGCAGATTCTTGAACTCAAAGGGTACAAACTGGAACGCGTCCTATTCCAACGCTTTTCGTAAATCAATTACTTTGTCAGGGGATAATGGAAGTTTGCTAGGGGCAGTTCTATATAGTCCGCAAAAGCTTTCTATTGGCTCCTAGGCAATATGGGACGGTTCCCTTCTACAATCTAATTCAGCTGTCACATGTTATTTATAAAACAGTTAAACTGACAATGTTGCTCCTCACAATATTTATATAATTCCATTAAAATCATAGAGATAACAACAATAACAATTTTATTAAAAAAGTCTAGAAAGTAAAAAAGAGAAAAGAAGAAAAAAGATCAATTAGTATTCACTTACAATTATATCATAACATTACATAAAATAAACTCATATAGAGAAGGATATGGTAATTAACCCTTAAGTGAACATGGGGAAATTATTAATGGCTTATAATGCAATCCTATAATACTCCATTAGGTGCTCAAATGAAGAGAATAGGGTGAGGATAATCTAGAGTACATACATCTACAGAGATTAAGGAGTACACACAATTTATAATCAAGTCATGTGAGGGATATTTCATTGATTCGGATAATGAATTAATATGTATCAAAACATACAGTATTTATAATAAAATGAATTAGTATCAGATAAAAGTGGCAATAAAGTGCCTTAAAATATTTAGAATGATTCATATATGTGGGAAAATTTAAATAAATACACAATGGTTACTAAATTTAATGTAATTAATATTGTTTTATAGAGTGACCAGACATCTATCTCTTCACTCATGCCTAACGGTGACAGGGTCTGTAATTTGTATATCCATAAACTTTCTTGTTTGGATAACATCTTATCTCTGTCACCGCCACATCTACCTAAGGAGACAGTTTGGATACCAATGTATTTGAACAATGTGGAATCACAATTGTGTTTGTTCTTAAAGTGTCTGGACACGCTACGTTTATCTAGGCCCAATCTGACGTTCCTTGCATGTTCCAGTATTCTAACTTTAAGGCACCTCTTGGTGCGCCCAACATATTTGTATCCACAAGGGCATTGTAGAAGATATATTACATATGTGTTCTTGCAAGATATACAGTCTTTAATCGGAAATTCCCCTTTAGTTGTATATGATGAGAATTTTTTCCGTTCTACGTTTAACATACTGCAAGCCCTACACTTGCCACAGCTAAAGTTGCCGGGTGTTTTTTTTGGCATCCAAGAGGCCACCAACGTCGTTTGTATTGGTGGACCAATATCGCTCGGGGCTAAATAATGTTTTAAATTTTTTGCCTTGCGATAAATGAAGCTGGGTTTTGGTTGGAGAGACGGGCCAAGAACCGAATCATTACAAAGAATATTCCAATTACGGCTAATAATCTTTTGAATATTAGTACTCACTGAATTGAATTCTGTAATAAACGGAACTCTTATTTTCTTATCTGTCTGTGCATCTGTGTATTTTTGCTTTTTCCTTTCATGTTGAATTAAAAGTGAGTCTCGTTCTAGATTATTAACTTTTTCTATGGATTCCATTAACATGGTCCCATCGTAACCTCTTTGAATTAATTTCTCAAACAGAGTTGAAGATTGTATTTCAAAATCTGTCTGAAGGCTGCAATTACGCTTCAAGCGCATAAATTGACCTACAGGAATGTTTTCGATCCAAGACTTTTTGTGATTACTTGAAGAAGGTAAGGTTTGCTTAACTAGCACATGAAAGGTCCTGGGTTCTATTCCTATATGAAATTTAAATAATGATTTTAATAAAATATGAAATTTAAATAATGATTTATAAATTATTATTTTATTTTTATTATATTGTATAATTTATAAATGAATAATAAATAATAATAAATAATAATAATATATAATTATAATAATAATAATTATGAATTGATAATTCATTATTTATTAATAATTATTAATTAAGTATTAAGTATCAATACTGAATATGTATTAATAATTATTATTAATGTTTAATGATTAAATAATAAATTAATAATAATTAATAATTATTATTTATTGATTATTTATTATTACTTATTATTAATTAATTATTAATAAATAATTATTATTAATGATCATTAATTGATGATTTATAAATAATTATTATTAACTAATAGTTATTTAGCATTATTAATTGATTATTTATTAATACTCATTAATAAATAATGAATAAATAATAATTATTAATTATTATTAATTGATTATGTATTAATACTCATTAATAATTAATAATAGGTATTATTAATTAATAATTAGTAATTAATAATAAGTATTAATAAGTATTCAGTATTGATACTTAATTAATAATTATTAATAAATAATAATTTATTATTCATTTATAAATTATACAATACAATAAAAATAAAATAATCATTTATAAATCATTATTTACATTTTTAATTATACCATATCATACAGGAATAGAACCCAGGACCTTTCATAGGCTAGTTAAGCAAACCTTACCCTTACACCACACTGGTATAGAAAAATATAGTGTTATTGGGGACACTTACTACTATGGTTTAGAATATGTATTATCGGAATTATTAATCATATTAGATATGACTATTCATATTACTCTGGAAGTGGGTGTCCCCTCTTAACATCTGTGTGTGTATATATATATATATATATATATATATATATATATATATATATATATATATGTGTGTGTGTGTGCTCATTTGCATGTCATTTCCCAGAATCCCTTGCTGCAGTGGAAGTGCTGTATGCTGGGTGATAATGGGGAAAGGTGGGGTTGCAGACCTGCCTAAGACATGCAGATGAGCATACAGTTATATTTGCATATTTGCTTTCCTGTGGAGGGTTTTTGTCACTTTTTTTACTCACCATAACTTAACTCAGTATTATGGTTTTGCCTATCCCATAGCCTCTCTTGCATTCCCAGTTAAAATCAACCCCACACTGATGAGACCCATCAAGGTCGAAACAGCTGTGTAGCTGGGACTGTGACCCCTTGGCCCTGTGGCATCGGCTCCTTCGGGAGTCTTAAGCCACTTGCTGCTTTTGGGGGGGCACGCCATCCTGAGCTGTGAGGATTGATCCTGAGCGAGCAGATGCGGAAGTGAGGGGCCGGCACCTTTGCCCTGGGACATCGCCTTTACTGGCTTAAGTCCCTTGCTTCTTTTGGGGTGCCGCACCTGAGCTTGGGAGAGCAGAGATGACATCGCAAACTGGAATGCGCAATTCCATTCGGTTCCTGATCGAGGAGACCGAGAGATGTCGAGTGAACCTGCAGTGGATAGTGGAGAAGGTGCTGAAGCAATTGATTGGTCTGGACGCTGAGAGGATCTTCTGCCTTCGGGATTTCCCTGCGCAGGGGATTTATGACCTGACCTGTTTTGAAGAAGCGGATGTTTGGTGCACTTTTGAAAAGTGCAAGGAGAAGTCTGGTGACCCGATCTTACAAGGCATCAAGGTACAGTAATTCCAAGTTTTATGCTAGAGGAGAGACCACTTGTACTTCACATGTACAATCCGTATGCAAGGAAAGAGGAGATTGTGACGTTTTTGAAACGGTATTGTGAAATGATCAGAGGAGGTGAAGAACTTAAAAACCCGTATGGCATGTACAACGGGAAGAGACGTTTCTGGGTACGGTTCAGACGGGATCCATCATGTGTGGGAGGAGTTACACATCCACCGGCCATGTTTAATATCAGAGGAGACAGAGGATTTTTGTTTTACCCGGGACAGCCTCTATATTGCAGGCATTGCCACACTTATGGACATACAAAGGAGGGTTGCACAAAAACGGGAATTGTGTGCCGAAATTGCGGGGAAGAGGGACATACTGCAGCCAACTGTGGTGTCCCTAAGAGATGCCATCTTTGCGGAGAGGATGGACACTTGGCACGGCAGTGCACTTAAAGGACATATGCCCAGACAGCTAAAGGGGACAGTGTGCTAGAAGAAAAGGAAGAGACAGTTGAGGGTCTGGGAATTTTTGAGATGGAGAGTTCCCAAGAGGGAGGGCTTGATCCTGCTATAACAGCAATGTATGAGGAGGATTTAAGAAGAGAAGAAAGGGTAGAAAGTGGCCCAATAGAGGGGGAGGGGGAAGTGGAAATAATGGATACGACTGGACCCAAGAAAGGGGCGCAAAAGCGCAGTTTATAAAGTGACATTGTTTGTACAGGTGAAGGGGAGGGGAAGAGTGAGCAACGGCAAGATAAGGGGGTGAAGGCAAAGGTTTGTGCGCTGGATCCGGCCAGTTTTGACGGGAGTGGGGAAGAGGAACTGACCGTGAGCAAAGGGAAAGAGGGAAAAAAGGAGTTAGATAGGGAAGCGCAAGAAACAGAGGAGGTACCCAAACGGAAAGTGGTTGTGATAGATAAAGAAAAGAGGGAGAAGGAGGTTAATGCAGGAATTAGTGGAGTTAAGGAAAAGGAGTCAAAAGAAAAGACAGGAACACCAAAGCGTATGGTAGGGGGACAAGCAGAAGTGAGAGCGAAGGAGAAATAGGGGCAAGGACAGCGCTAGGAGAGAGAAAACCAAAACAAATCCAGGACTCAGGAGTTGAGGTCAAAGTATCAGAAAGTAAGGTATTGGGGGCAGTATCAGAAAGTAAGGTAAGAGGAGGGGCAGGACCTAGTGGGCCGGAAGAAACACTAAGGGAAAGAGATTTAAGGCAGAAAATAGCTGAGGTTGAGGAAAAAGTGGGGGAGTCAGATTTTTGGATTGCCAGTATTAAGCAGAATAGTCCAGGAGCGTCGCCCGAATCAGTGATGAAAGATTTACAATCTATACTGAACTGGAAAAGGGACAAAACAGAAGAAGTGTTTGATAATATGAGAAAAAACAAAAAAGCAATTTTAGGAAAGGCAGGGAGGGTGTAAGGTTTTTTTGAGATGTTATTTTCTCTTTAGATAAGTGGTAAGGATAGGATGAAATGATGATATTATGAAATGTATGGGTTTTTTGTAATGTTTGGGACGGTTTATTATTTTCAAAAGTGTTACTTTTGTATATAAAACTGGAATATGAATAAAACTTAAAAAAAAAAAAAAGCTGTCTGTGGGTGCTGTGTGAGTATGGGATGGGGGAGATGTTCTGTTCTTATGTTAACCTGATGTACCTTGACATTTGCAGTGTGGCGATCGTGAACGGATGGAAGACTAACCCCTTCCCTGTCCTCTCAGGGGTTACGCAGGGCTGCCCTCTTTCACCTCTTCTTTTTGTCTGTTGTATAGAGCTCTTCGCCCAGTGCATCAGACGAGACACAGAGATCAGAGGGATCATCGTGCCAGGACCCCAGAGACGCGAAGTGAAGTGCTCGCTCTACATGGATGACGTCACCATCTTCTGCGCAGATAGCCGGTCGATGAAGACGCTGGTCCAGACGTGCGATGATTTCGGGAAAGCTTCAGGAGCAAAAGTCAACTGCGGGAAGTCAGAGACCAAGCTATTTGGGCTTTGGAACCTGACTGCCGACCCCCTCCCCTTCCCCATCAGAGCAGGCCTCATTCAAATCCTTGGAGTCTGGTTTGGTGTGGGGAGCGAGGCCGCTGCCCTGAAGAGCTGGAACGAGAGGCTGAACAGGGTGAAGCAGAAGATCGGATTGTGGCACCTCAGACCCCTCACCATTGAGGGGAAAAAGCTGGTACTGCTGAACGAGATCCTCCCTGTCTTGCAGTACGTGGCCCAGGCATACCCGCCTTCGACCAGAACCTGCCAGGAGATCTCCATGGCAGTGTTCCGCTTTGTCTGGGGGGCCAAGTTTGAGAGGGGAAAGCGCGAGGTGATGTACAAAGAGCCGCACAAGGGGGGTAGAGGAATCCCCGACATCCCCACTATGCTGCGCGCCTTCTTTGTAAGCAACTGCGTGCGGATCACCCTGAGAGACTGCGACAAAGACTCCTCTGGCTACTCCATGTTCCGCCTCCTACTCCTGCCGCTCTGGAGAGCACTGGGGTGGGACAAGTGGGACAGCTCCATCACTTACAGCTGGCGCACGCCCTGGTTCTACAAGGACGTGAAGAAGTTTGTGAGGCAGAACAATCTGGAGGGAGTAAAACCAGACCTGTGGAAGCCCAAGGTCATCTACAAAATGATCAGGGCTAAAGACATCATGGAATCGGTCCCAAGTCTCCACCCCAACACCTTTGGAACGGTGTGGAGGAATGTGGCATCGAAAAGACTAATGAACAAACACAAAGACATTGCTTGGCAGGCCATACACGGGGGACTCCCTGTGAATGCGGACAAGTACCAGAGTAAACTCTGCCTCGTGAGGCACTGCCCCAGGTGCAACCCAGTGGAGGAAAGCATCATACACCTTCTGGAACTGCCCCTTTGCGCAGGCCTTGCTGCGCGCGCGCTGGACACTGACTTAAAGGACTGTATACCGAGGAAGTGCGTCACGTACTACTCGGTGTTCCACGGACTTTTCACAGGAACGCACACAGAGGATGCAATCGAAGCCGGTTGGCGTCTAATGTGCTGTTTCAAGGACGTTTTACTATTCGCCAGGGAACGTTTGATCAAGGGGAAGAAGAGGATGTCGGTACAGGACTGTCGCAGGCTGCTCCACAGCCTGCTCAAGGACTATTCCATCTTTGACGGCCCTGAGGAGGAGGACTAAACACCCCCCTCCCCCCTCCCCCCCCCCCTTACTCCCCCGCCCCAAAAGTTTTTCTGTGCAATAAAGTTAGAGATAATGTGTGTATGATATGTCATGTCTGTGGTGCGGTGCATACGTATAAATGCACTGCACCGCCGTGTTCATCACAGTTTTTTTACTTTTGGGGAAACCATTAATAAAAATGTATGTGAGTTGTGTGGGATATGCACTGCGCCGTTGTTAACTTCGCGGTTTTTTTTCCGTTTGGAAAATGATTTATGTACTGTTATAATCTTGTTGTAAAGATTCGCTGCATAATAAAAGAATTTTCAAAAAAGCTATCTGTGGGTGGTTTTCTGGGTATGCACCTTAATCCTGGCTGTGCTCAAAGCTGTGACCATGCAGCAAGCTTAAACCTATAGGGAACCATGTTAAAAATGGTTATGGAGGCAAAAAGTGACACTGTGTGCTCATTTGCATGTCATTTCCCAGAATCCCTTGCTGCAGTGGAAGTGCTGTATGCTGAGTGATAATGGGGAAAGGCGGGGTTGCAGACATGCCTAAGACATGCAGATGAGCATACAGTTATATTTGCATATATATATATATATATATATATATTTTTTTTTACAATTGTGCAGTATTTTCATTGGGATGTTTTGTATGTTAGTAATGTATCAAGAGGGTATGTTTACCGTATGATATATTAAGATCCCCTTGACTGTATATACATATGAATATCCCTGTGTTTGTTTGAATGTAGGAGACGGGTGTGATATACTTGAGGTGGTTGAATATATATATTATATTTGGATGAGCATGTATTATGTTTCCTGCTGGATTTGTTTACACTCATCTCAACCTTTAAATACTATTTGATGTTATCTTTAGATTTTGGTTATTAATCATGTTTATCTATAGTAGTCCCGCCTAGTATACAACTTCATTATACGTTTTTTTTTTTTTTTAAAAGTTGTTTTTTATTAATTTATGTTGTGATTATTTGTTTTGATATTGTTTGTCTTTCGGATTGATTAAAGTTAGCTTTATTCTCAATGTTTTGTCAGCTGACCTTGCCGGCCAATGGGAGTGGCGTATCGCCAATGCAACCCAATTTCAGGACGCATGTTGATGACATCATTACATGCTGGTTTTGGCGCAAATTTTACTTTATAAAAATGTATGTTTATTTCCCCATACCTTCATAAATGCTTTGGTGCGTTTCCTACACCTCCACAGTGGCTGTGCTAATCTCTCTCCACATATCATTGGCCCTTTTATCAGCATTTTTTAAGGATTCACAAATTTCTTTGCTGCCTCTTCCCCTGATATTTTTTATTGAGTTATGCTAAAAGTTAAAACATTTTTCAGTGAAAAAGGTCCAATATCTTTGGTGAATCAGAAGCAGAAATATCAGAGTATATTATTGAATAGAGCTGTATCTACTCACATGTTTAAAAAGGCTGAGTCAATCAGCTTCATATAATTTTATTTTCATGTACAGTATAGTATTTTTTAATCAACACTATCTATTTCAGAATATGTGCAAATTTAAAATGCCTTAAAATTAATAGAGATATAATTACTTGACAATGAGCTCTTACTAGCTTCACCTACATTTAGAAATATGGGGGCTATGTATGAAAGTCTCCTGAATGCAAAACTGTAAACTGCTCTGCATTTACCTAAGAAGGTAACTGGCTTTACAAAAATGTTTTCTTTGTTTCAGGAAATGCTACTGATCCATCCAAGAGGAATTACATAGTGCAATGGCTGTCTAGACCAGATCCAGATGATCCCATCCACAAAATAAGTAAAAGACCCATTTATAACTCTGCCTTTGACATTAAATGCATTAAATGCATGTTGTGGACTTTGCCTTTTGCTCTCTTCCTCTCATTATACGGAACATTTCCCTTATTTCCTGAGTTGCAATATACCTTGGGCTGAACCTCTTCTACAGGGAATTTGCGCTTGGTATCTCATTCTCTAGAGTTTCTGTAACACTCTCCGTTGAGTTCCTCTAAAGCTTTATGTGTGAAAATAGGATATTTTCACAGTTTATTTCAGGCCTTGAATGCGGTATTCAGCTTGCTTATTTGGTGATGATGAAAGAGGCTCTGACTTTTTTTTGGTGCTCAGCTTTAAAGCAAAATGGAGAACTTATTGTGAATGTGATCACATCACAATAATGACATCCTACAGTTCTTTTTAAATATACTGCAGTTTGAAATTGTAATACTGTCTTGTTAACAAGTTAGTTGAATGAAAGACATATATACTTCTTCAAGATATTAAAATCCGCATCCATAGAAGTGACGGTGCACAGCAAAGATGTTCTTCAAGATATTAACCTGGTTTAAGTTTACTGTTGCCTGTTGATGATTAATATACTGTATATATTTTAAGTTCTCAGTTGCTCCTATCCTCAATGATGCTGTACCATACCTCCTGCTTTTTCTTTAATTACCTAATTTGCATAATTTTGTATACTGTAATGTAGTAAACACATGATTTTGGGGGGGGGTGTTGTGGGGGGGGGTGTTGTGGGGGGGGGTGTTGTGGGGGGGGGGGGGGGTGGGGGGGTGTGTGTCATAATACTGAGTTAAGTTATGGTGAGTAAAAAAAGTGACAAAAACCATCCACAGGAAAGCAAATATGCAAATACAACTGTATGCTCATCTGCATGTCTTAGGCAGGTCTGCAACCCCACCTTTCACCATTATCACCCAGCATACAGCACTTCCACTGCAGCAAGGGATTCTGGGAAATGACATGCAAATGAGCACTCAGTGCCACTTTTTGCTTCAAAAACCATTTTTAACATGGTTCCCTATAGGCTTAAGCTTGCTGCATTTCCCAGAATCCCTTGCTGCAGTGGAAGTGCTGTATGCTGGGTGATAATGGTGAAAGGTGGGGTTGCAGACCTGCCTAAGACATGCAGATGAGCATACAGTTGTATTTGCATATATATATATATATATATATATATATATATATATATATATATATATATATATATATATATATATATATATATAATAAAACACAATAGGTAGCGCTAATAAAAAATATATATATAAAATAATAATACATAAATACATGAATGAAGGAAAGGCAGCCTGGATACAACTCTGACCCCTGGTCAGATAGTAGCAATTTAACTCGAAATGTATCACTGGTGCTCACAAAGAATATGATATAATATAATAAAATAAAATAAGATAAATGTATACAACCAGATGGTATATGGCAGATCCAATGATGATCTCCGCAGGTCGTGATCAGATATGAAAT